>NC_086338.1:29405174-29705726 GCF_032445375.1 Bacillus rossius redtenbacheri | reverse complement strand
AAGAGGTGGACTATGTCTGTAAAGGTTCTGGCTGGACTCTGTCTAGTATAAACCGATTGGAGCTAAGAATTAGTCATTTCACACCGCTGCGGAACTAAATGATTATAAGATTGCTGGCTTTCGTAAGTGATCCTGTAGTAGAATAGAAATTATGTAATAAATATTATGTTTCTAAAAGAACTTGCGGTGTTTAATTCCTCGAACCTTACACTTTAGTGGTGCTTTTTTTAAATATTAAAGTTGTTTTGTATCGGCCTGGGATCGTACCAAGGACCTTAGTCGATCTAATTAATCAGTTTATTGATCGGAAATTTATTTAATGATTTCTGAACTTTTTCCCGGATCTCTAGCATTAAAATTACGCATTTCCAATATGGTGGTCATGATGTCTGATAGGATGGTGGTCGTAGAGGATTTAGAGTCTCTTTACGAATGTTGAACATGGTTTATTGAAATTATTATTTTTTACATAAAATTAAACATTATTGCATCGATCAAGTATCGAACCAAGGACAGGAGTGGATCGAATCAATATGTAAATTAATGAGTGATTTATTTAACGAATTTAGAAATTTTTCCCGAATTTCTAGCTAAATAATTATGGATTTACAATATGGCGTCCAAATTTCAAGATGGCGGGGCACCTTAGTAATAAATGATTACTGCACTCTAGCGGATAAGAACTAAACTAACATGGCGTCTGCGCACTCTCGCCGACGAAAACAAGATGGTGGTCTCCAGCAACGAAGACAAGATGGCGGACATGACGTCATACTAGGTGACGATATATCTGCTTTAAGAAAAGTGGTGGGAGTCAGTCTGCCTGCAGCCACCATTAAGGAAGGAGCCTGTCGCCATTTTTAATTTTTTTTGCCCTCACCGGGTTCGAACCGAGGACTCCGAACTCCGTGTCGTTAATGTATGATTTTTATAAATATTTTATTAAAATTTTATTATTTGAATTTTTTTATAAATTTAAAAAAAAAAATTAGTTTAAATCGGATAATAAATAAAAAAGTTAAAGATGGCGGCCGTAACGATAAATGCATCGGTGACGACATAATCCAAGATGTCGGTCATGGTATCCTTATTCCTAGAAATGGCTTATAAGCGGCTATCTCTTAGGAGTTTTAAGCCAGTTTTAGGAATTAGGGTTCTTTCTAGGGCAAAACGACTTTTGAGGATTTTAGAAATCCTGATTTTCGAATTGAGGAATTTTTTGAGATTTTTTGGTGGAACTTTTTTCCACAGAAATGGAAATTTTGGCGAATTTTGAGGAATTTTGGGCAAATTTTGCCCAATTTTGGCGGATTTTGGCGATTTTTGAGGATCAAATTCAAGGTCAAGGTCAAAGGTCAAGGTCACAACCATCCAAGATGGCCGTCGTGACGTCACAATCCAAGATGGCGGACCGTCTCCTCGCTCCTCAGCCTGAAGCCTGTGCCAGCTCCGGCTATTATATACTACTAGCCTTATTTCGGAATAACGGGAACGAAACCATTGCTAAATGTGCTGGTTAACCGCCGGAAATTTAAGGAATTCGTCTAAATAGGAGACAGCCTACGAACCGTAACTAATAAATTAGCTTCACTTCTCTACGTACAAAACAAACATTAGCATCACGAATATTCGAACACAAAATATTGTGTCGGAAATAAGAGTTACTGTTTAATATATTTTTTCCTTAAATAATTAACCTTAAACTAGTTAAAACCTTAATAAAAGCAAGAAAATAAATATTAAAAATATTGTATTTTTGGCGCAATAAATACGAACACAGAAACAATTTTTTTTATATCTTCTATTAAAATGGAAGAGAGAGTTTGTCTGTATTTCGCATAGCGCGAATATGGTAAGTCATAGAGTTGTGACTTTGGTACATACATTCTCCAGGCCAGGTCTGTGTTCAAGGCTTCAAAGATTTTTTTTTCTTCACAATTATATTTAGTTTTTCTTTAATTTCAATTTTTTTAAAGAGATTTTTGACCACATTTTTTCCAACAATCCCATGGAACATGGTACTGTAGAGTGAATTCTTTATTCACTTTTGATTTTAATCCATTAATTCTGTAATATCTTTGCCATTAAATTTACACCATATTGGTTAAATAAGCGTGAATTTAAAGGCAATTTAATCCAAGATGAGTTGTGCACTTTTTTTCTTATTATCTAAGTTTTCGAGAGTTTTTAAGTTGAATTTCAAAATTTGATTCCGTTAATTATTTTTTTTAATCAAGGCTCTTCAGTGCCGTAATGTTTAATGATCAGTGCGAGAGTGTTCTTCCTGTGAACTGACGCAGCGACGCACTGGTACAGCGGCTAGTATTAAAATATACCTTATAAGTTAAAAAAAATGAGACAAACCTTAAAAAAAGCCGTTAGATTAAATACATTTGTGTTTTTTGGGTACGTTAGAACTCACGCTTGTAGTTGCGAAAATTAATAGACTATATTATAATAAAATTTAGTTTATGTCAAAAATTTCTCTTTACTAATAGATATCTCAACCTGCATTAAAATATATAGGCCCCTAAGGATATTTCCCACAAGTTAATGAGCTCACTAAAAATGCTTATTGAAATTGTTATTAAATATCTTTAAAGTTTTTGCCTTAACAGATAACAAAAAATATTTCCATCAAAATCCCATCAGTAGGTTTCTAGTCATGTCAATACACACATACGAACAGAATTTTTTTATTATATATTTCTAAATAATATAAAAAGCTTTTTCCTATGTGTTTCATGAATCCAGGCAATGTATAGACTCTATATCCTGAACAAATTATTATAAATATGAATATATTTATTAAAGCTAAGAGATGATGACAACCCTAATTAACAAAGTGCGATGGATTGTATATCTCTGTATAGTAAGCGTCACACACTCTTTTAACAGAGTGTAATATTTTGAAACGTTTATCTGTCATATCAATACGTCAGCTTTTATTTACTGATGTATGCCAAGTGCAGAAACTTCGATAGTTCCTGTCATTATGATGTTTTAATTATAAGTATCGATAAAAGGTTTTAATAATTTGAAATAACAATGAAAATTTTTTTAAATGAATATATCAGAAACTTTTGACAAAGAAAACAATAAAGAGAATGGGAGAGGGAACTTTTGCGTGTGCTTTATCGTGTGGTGGTTGTAATTTGTTTCAGGCATTACAGATAAAACCCCGAAAAAGATCTAAATGATACTAACGCAAAAAAACTTTACCTTAGTAAATGATATATTTTTATCGCGGCGAGTATCGGTCTATCGCAATGTAGAAGTAATAAACTTTAGGATATAGTAATTGGCATATCAGCTACAGAATTTTATCACTAGTGTTACAACAATGCATGCTTTATTTCAGCTCTACTGTTTTCATAATTTTATTTATATCAAATCTTATTTTAATTTTAATTCTAACGTGATAGAAATTTATACAAGCCACACAATTTTAATTTGAAAAAAAAATACTCTCCAAGAAAATCGTTATTATTCATTTAGCATTTAAATTAACACTAACATAATTTATCGTCACACAAATTGAATAGTTCATGATGCAATTTTACTTTTACAATAAATTACTTCTCAATTTAATAACTGCTCAGATTTTTCACTCATGTGTCACTGCAGTGGCGTAGCCAGGATTTGTGTATGGGGGGTGTTAAGAAGCATGGGCCCCCCCCCCCCCCCCCCGTATTTAAGCGGGTGGTCCGGGGGTCCTCCCCCGGGAAAATTTGGATTTTAAGGTGTAAAATAGTGCTATTTTAGCAGTTTTCGGTACTTAAATTTAAATATTGTAATGGTAAAAATTTTATTAATTTTAATATGAAATTTGTTTGAGTGATGAATAAGAAATTAATTAAAGATTTGGTGCTAAGGGGGGGGGGGGGGGGTTTGAACCCCTAAAACCCCCCCTGGCTACGCCCCTGTGTGTCAGACAAACAGTTTTAACCTTATTAGCATTATTCAGTAAATATCCTATTGGTAATCAATATGCTTCAGAATATATTCTAAGTAAACAAATGCTTACTTTTTCCAGAGAAAATATAACATATGAGTTATTACTATCTTATTTTGTAGCTGAAAAATTTCAATTGACAGTATTTTTTTATCTCATTTATAGTGTATCTGCGGTTGAGTAGAATGTGGTTTCAATGGTATCAACGTTGAAATTAAATCCAGATAAAGGACAAAAAACAAAATAATTCAAATAAATTATAAACATATGTTTTCAGCACATAAACACTTCAGTTAAAGTCATTAAATAAAATGTGAAACAAACATGATTATAATTATTTACCTCCCGAGGCTCTCTATTAAAGTTTAGGCTGAAATATTGTTTAGAATTTATATATCTATTTATATCACTATTTTTTTAAATATAAATACGTGTTTCCCCTGAAGTAAATAGCTACATTTATTCCTACTGTAATTGTTTTTTACAATACGTGAACGAAGAAATTTTTACTGGTTTTTCTTAAAAAACAATTTTTTTTTCAGTAAAATTGTGTTACGAAATACTAATTTTTAGTATAATTGAGAACATTAACATTCCAAAAATCTCTAAACATACATGTAGGCCTGCACATAAATCTTCAGAATATACAAAGGTTCTAGTATGAACAGAATCACAATAGTTCATGAGTGAGTACATAATATGGGATTTATTCGAATTTGTACAAAATCGAAACGTGTAAGCTAGATTTTAAAAATAATTATATAAAACTCTTACATCATAGACTTTGGATTCCCGATTCAAACCAGTGAATTAAATCTTAAAAAACTCTAAATACAATTTTTTTTAAAAATTATAAAATAACTACTTAATAAAAATTGTTTTCTGAAAATCTTACATCAATGGTACTATTTCGATTCTCGGTGTATACGCTTGTAAAAACAAAAAAACAAAAACAAATTTACAATTTTAGTTTCTAATATATGGTGAGTTTTGAGGTGATCTAACTGCAGAGCAACGCGAAGAACGGAATCGATTATCACAATCACTTTCAGCACGTACACAAGAAGAAAGAGAAAATGCAAACGAAGCTGATATGCATCGAACGAGACATCATCAGTCAGTTGAAACCAATCGAGAGACAGTGAATTTGAATAATCTTGCAAGAAGAGAAATAAATGTTGCGTTGAATACTCGTCGGGCTGCATTCCGTCACAACGTGACAACTTATTGCAGCGCAGACCAATCCGTTGCTATTGGATCTACGAGCGTTGTGTGTCCACATTGTAAGGCATTTAAATACAGAAATGAACCTCCTGGATTGTGTTGCTCAAGTGGCTAAGTAAGATTGGCGCCATTGGCCACCCCGCCCAAGTCATTGCACTCATTGGTTTCTGGAACAGGATCAGATTCCACACATTTACTGATACAAATACAGAACTACAACAGTTGCTTCCAAATGACTTAATTTGGCGCAACAAATGTGGTTCGTGACAATTTCATGCCCACTTTCAAGGTAATTGTAAAACTGTTATTATTATTAATTATTTATTCACTTTTACAGTATCAAGATAATTAATATCATCGAGCAAGTACGGTATTGCAAATGCAGGATGCAGACTATCCACTTTTACAGATTTATTTAATGGGCAATTCACCACAAGAAGTAGATCAGCGTTGTGTACAAAACATTTCGGTGAAACGGCCAATTGTTGAACAACTAAAATTTTTTTTTTCATGAACACAATCAATTGTATTATATTGAACAAAACAGCTCTGAACCGCATGCCATCTGACAATCACAAAGTTGTATTCAGAGCCGATAAGACACCTGCTGGACAACATGCAAGACGTTTCAATGCACCAACAATCGATGATGTTGCCATTGTCGTCGTTGATAATAATATGGAATCCCGTGATATCGTTCTACATCAACGGAAAGATCAGCTGCAACGTGTGTACGAAACGCACTGATCATATGTTACATTGCAATATCCCATAATATTTTGGCAAGGTGAAGATTGTTATCATTTCTTGATCAAGATAAATACATTTATGGGTGAGTAACAAATCTATATTTTTTTTAATAAAATAAATACAATAAGATTACTGTTTTTAATCAAATAAAAATATATTTACAGGTGCTGACTGAACAAAAAAGTGAGTTAAAAGAACTATTATTCATATCGACAGATAGTTCGTTCTAAATGAGGACAACCACACCTTGAAATGTCGGGGTCTATTTCATTTCACCAATTTGCTGTCGATATGTACGTCAAAATTGAAACTGAACGATTGACATTCATCAGAAAGAACCAGACAAAAATCCGTTACGAAGGGTACATATTACCACCTTCGAGATGCCATCAATGCTGACGATAACGCACAGAATTTCGGCCGAATGACGATTCTCCCAGCAACGTATGTCAGGAGTCCGTGACATATGCGTGAATACGCTCAAGATGCCGTGATATATGTTCACCATTACGCAACACCATATTTGTTTATCACGTCCACGTGCAATCCACTGTGGATAGAAATTCGACAAGAGTTAATCCCTGGCCAATCACCATCAATCGCCATGACATCACCGCGAGAGTCTTTCAACAGAAACTGAAATCACTGATGGATTTAATTGTGAAGTATCACGTGTTTGAAGAGACGCGTTGCTGAATGTATTCAGTGGAGTGGCAGAAACGTGAATTGCTACAAGCACATATTCTCATTTGGTTTATTGACAAGGTAAGGCCGAATGAAACTGATGATGTGATATCAGTGGAAATTCCCGATGAAGAAGAAGATCAAGGAATGCATGAGGTTGTTACTAAGAACATCATTCATGGCCCACGTGGAAAATTAAAAAAAATAATGTTCCATGTATGGTCGATGGAAAATGTTCGAAGCTTTATCGACTAGTAGCAGAAACAATTATCAGACATGACGGTTAACCACTGTATCGTCTTCGATCAACTGCGGGCAATGGAAGATCAACAATTGTCAAAGTGAATCAAAAGGACATTAAAGTTGATAATCGTTGGAAGGTTCCGTATTTGCAATCACTCTTGGAAGAAACAGTTATTATCAAAGCATGAATATGGCAAAAATAAAAATAAATGGAAATTGCTTCTTCCACTTTACAAGCACAAGTTATATTAGTGAATATAGCTTTTTAAACTTTAAGTGATTTAGGTACTTTGAATCTTTTAAAACGATTATTCTATCGCTTTTAATGTGGCGTGTTGGCGTCTCGCCGCAAAGGCGATTATTTCCCAGCCAAAGAATTTGTAAAAGCGGCACTTTCCGGGATCTAAAGAGAATTTCGTTTGGCCAGCAGGCAGCGGGCGAGGGAGTGTACAGGGTGTTGTTTGATAAGTTTGGCGTGTGTGGGAGCGCTATACCCACCCCCTCTTCAACCCACGCCTACGACGTCAGACGAGAGACACTAATCTCCCCCGGAGAGGAACAAAGGGAATCTTGGTTAACGAGGCCCTCCGGTCGCAGCGAGGATCAGCGCCGTCTGCAGTCGCCGTGGCGGTCAAAGCGAGACTTCCGTAATTGCGACTTAGCTCCTCTCATTTCGCGCAGCCGTGGAAGATAAAATGCCCGCGTCCTTCTTTTTTTCCCGGCCTTGCTTCTTGAAAGGGATTTCAGCAGACCGCGCTGCGTTGGCGCAGCTTCGCGCGACCAATCCTTCCGCGCAGAGCACATTCTGCCTGAGCATTCCGTCCACCCACTACATTTCCGTTGTCCAATTAAACTAAACAAAGGAATGCCAACACTTTGAGGCCCAGCCGCTCACAGGGATACAGTTTCACAAGATAAAGAATATTATAGACGATTCAGCTGTATTTGATTTCCATTCACAAAAATCACTTCGAAACAAAAGAAAAAACGCACAAGGCTTAGAAAATGGGAAGAACATGAACATAATAATAAAAAAAATTCTTAAAATGTTACTGTAGGTTTGTATTTCCAAGTTTTAAATATTAACAAATTTTAAAAACATCCGAGAATAAACACGCACTTTTTTTTCTAAATGGAACAGACATATTCGTGTAAAATTACAGGTATTTGTAAATTTTTACATTATCATGAAAAAAGTTGTATCGTTAAATTTTAGTGTTCGCAGGAATACTGGGTTCAGATTCTTACCCAAGCATTTATGCTTCGTGTTGTTCCAGTACCTCTAGAAAAAAATAAATTTGTAAACCGGTTCCCTGAATAGCTTTCTAGTATTAACTGGTAGACATTAAAAGGCATTATAAACCAAAAAAAAATATATCTATTATCATTTACATTGTTTGAAGGAAAAAATCTTGAATGAATGATTAATTTACAAACTTATGCACCGTTAAATTTTCGTAAAAAAACTCATTATAATCTCGAAAAATATATTTATTCTGTCCATCTGCAAAATCCATCACCTACCACAACACAATGACCAAGTATACTATCGTGTGTAACTATATTTTCACACTGTTAACCTTTTGCACACTTTCCTTCAATTCCGCAATTTGATGTTGATAAGAGACGTTTGTACTTAAGGTTTGAACTTACATGCGATGTTGAATTATTCGTTGTTTCATCGTTACTTTCTTTCGAGGGCTAGTTCAAAATTAACAATAACCATCTTTGTTTTACAAATTTGCAATATATTTCTTATAGCATTGCAAAATATTTTTCTGGCAACTGGAATTTTTTCTAAAAGTACAGAAAATTTTTTCTCGGTATAAATCACATATTTTATCGTATATTTTATTTTAAAACAATATTTAATTTTTCTGTTAGTGCAATATTTAAACTATTACATATTAAACTCTATCCCGACACACGGTTATGTCTTAAGTTAGGTAGGACCGTTAAATAGTAGATATGTGCTATAAACCTATAAACAAACTATTATATAAAAAAAGTTTATTTTTATTTTTTAAATGTTTTACCAGGAATCATTATAAGAATTATAACTGCCAGCTTGTGTTTTTTTAAATAAGACACAGCATAATGTAGATATTCAGTGTTACATATTATAGCACGACAGAGCACTGTGTCTCACTATTCAAGTTTTTCACTTTAAATTTATTAATAACACATTATTAAATCTTAGGCATCATTTTGGGGTATGAAAAAACTTTATATATTCTTAAGTCTACAGAAAATTACTACCTATATTCTTTCTCCCACGTGCCTGTTTACACTGTTTTCATATTTTTATAGTCTTCAGAAATCGTTGTGCTAACAATGAAAAGTATTTTTTTTTTTTGCAAAAGGAACAAAATTTTTTATATAAAATTAAAAATATTATTAAAGGTGTGCATAAGCATTAAAACAACTGTATCACTACCAAATAGTTTTCGCAGTAAAACTGCGTTCGGATTCTTATCTGGACATTTATGCTTGTATTGTCCCAGTACCTCCTAAATGTAAAAAAAAATATTGTTAAATTGTTCCCTGAATAGCTTTCTAGTATTCATTGCGCACATTAATAGCATTAAAGGACAAAATAAAGTATATTTATTGATTATGTAAATATATTATTTATAGTTTAAAATATGCTTGTATAAATCATAATTAAAAAATAAAATTACTGTCTAGAAAAAATTAATTCATAAAGCATTTTCAAAAATAAACATAGCCATCGGTTGTATAAAGTTGCAAGATCTTTCTGGTAGCATTACAAACTATTTCTTGGCAACTGGTTTTTCAAAGGAGTCATTTTAAAAAGTAGAGAAATATTTTTCTGTGCATGGCCTCAGTTTTGTCTCGTCAATTGAACGTTCAACATGGAAGCCACTCGTTGTTCTCCGACATACTTCGCTTTCAATTCCGCGCCAATCAACAAGCATCTGTGTGTTTTGTCCGAGAGCACGCAGAGTCGTAGCGCTGGCAACCAGGCCTGCCAGGACGCGGGGCTACGACTGCGAGAAGCTGAAACGAATTTTTAAAGTGAAACTTCATTGAAGCCAGTATGGTGAGTTGAGGCGACGACTCGAAAAGGAGTAACGAAATGTGCAAAGTTCTGGAATGAGGGCTCGAAGGCGAAAAGAGGATATCTTAGAATCTAGCATCCCTCTCCTTACTCTCAGGCAAGACAGAAGCACAACATCCCTCCCCTTACTCTCGTACAAGACAGAAGTACAACATCCCTCGCCTTACTCACGTGCAAGATAGAAGAACATTTACTAATTATTGATTTCTTAGATGACAAATTGTAATTTAGATTATAAATATAAAATAAAATGTATAACAATATTGACACTACAAGAAACCTCTAGGGACGCAGTATTTTCTATATATTCAATTTAATTCGTATTACAAATTTGTTCAGCATGTTTTTTTGCTATCATTAATCTTTTATTTTATTCATAGACATTAACACTAGTGTGTAAATTTTTATTTTTCTACTAATTTTTATATTTGTTTCAAAACGTTCTGTACCCAATGAATTCCCTATTTCTCCTTGTGTGAATTTTTATTTCTATAGCGCGTGGCAGGCGGGCGCGTACATTATATATCCCTAATAATAATATTATTATAAATACCAAAGTGGTTTTGTCTGTTTGTCCGTCTTCCACGCAGCAACAGAGCAACGGACCGACATGATTTTTTTTTGCATATAAACAGTTTATGGGCAGGAGAGTGACACGGATGACATAAAATTATGGTATTCCATGCCTAAGGCAATGAAAAAGAGTATTCAGTATTAAAATATAAAATCGTAGAAGGTAGGTCATAGACACAAATAAAAAGCGAGTTTTTCTCATTTCTTTACGTCCGCCACACGGTCATATGGTAAGGTTTGGCAACTTCCTATCCCACTCCTTGGTGAAACCCATCCGTTTAGAGTTCTTTTTTTTTTTTTTTCCTTTTCGCGTATCGCTGATTGCCGCGTGACGTCACGTGCCCGAAACCCTCGCGGCGTATCGACTCCTTTCCGCCTGGGACGCAGGCTTGTCGCTTGTCAGGCGCGAAGATCTGTAATTGCCCGGGCTGTCTCGTCTCGTCTCGTCCTACGCCACGTCTGGAACAGAGATAAGGGACGATAAGTCTACAGCAGCGGCGGACCCACGAGGCTGTTCATGGAAGGGGGGGGGGGGGTGATATCAACCCATCCCCTACCCTCAGTACTGTATTTATGGAGAAAAAACATAGAGCGAGATCTCGGAGAAGGCAGTATGACTTGATGTAAGCTTTTGGACATACGCCATTGCTAAAGCACATGTATGTCTGTAGAAGAAAACTACAAAAAAACACAAATTAAGAAAAAAAATTGCTTGCTTTTTCGTTCTATTATTCCATTTTCTTTGTTTTTCTTTGTTTGTTGTCCGTATTCCTGTTATGGAATATTATGTGGTGTTCATATCCTGTTGACAACAGAATTTTTTTTGCTTAATTTGTGTTTTTGTCTTTTGTGTTTTTAGTAGTTTTCTTCCACAGACATACATGTGCTTTAGCAATGGCGTATGTCAAAAATCTTACATCAAGTCATGCAATCCCATTGCACAAATCTTTCAAAGATAATATAGAAGGCAGTATGTTGTTTGTACACGCAAGGAGAGATTTTGCAACATCTGTATTCACGAAATACAAAAGGAAATCATAATGTTAACTGTTAAAACCCTTTATTTTGGAAGTTTAACTTATTTTGGCGCGGTATGGAAAAAAAATTATGAATGTAATTTATTCGATGCACGCGCAGGATGCAATAAATATTTATTGGATGAAAAAGGCTACATAAAAATAAATAATATACCTGTGCTTTTTAATCATATACTTTAGTTATTGATATTGAATACTGATATATATCATTAAAATTTTAATGAATTGTTAATATTTGTGATATAAATTGTGTTTATATACTTTTTTATGTGTTTTTCAAGTGAATTTTTGAAATTGTGGTTTTTGTTCCCCTATATAAAATTAATTGCATTATAAATAACAAATTATTAAAGTATTATTTAATATATAAATATACTTAATAAACTAGTATAAACATTCAGCATATTTTTATTTTGAATTCTTATAAAAATTTATCTTGATTAAATTACTGAATTAAATAACTCATTTTATACATTTTTATTTTAATACTATCTGACCAGACAGACGTTGTCCTGCCAATATTTCAATAAAAGTGTTGGTAATATTTTATTTTGTAATTTACCAAAAATTATCGGTAATGTGTAAACAAAGTAAAAATGAGAAGAAAAAATTATTCTGAGTGATCATTGTATTTATTAACGATTGTGTTCATGTATATTCAACTTGAGGTTGAGTATATTCAGAAGTAAGCTAATTTGTAAATTTCACATGCGAGATAGATTCTATAAGCAGTACACCGTTGAAATGCTGTAAATGTGTGATGTGCCTTGAATGTGAATATCTTGGACCCATGCGGTTTCGTTTCAAAATATAATTCACAAATGAATTGAATCAGAATTGCAAGTAAACAATAAAAAAATATAAATAATTTGATTCGATTGGTTTGCTGTGACAGTACCATTTCTTTCACTTCAATGCTTAATGATACACGATATATTTTTGTTGTTGTTTGGCGCGTAAACAAACAAAGCTGATGGTTTTCAGACACAGGAACAGATGACATACAATTGACCACGCGAGAAGCATTGGTTTTAGAGGTTAATACCGCAAACATTCAATGACTGCCCTTGTGATTTGTTTGTAGTCATTGCGAATGCAAGTGGCACCGGAAACTGCAAGCGTTTAAAGTAGAAGGCATGTCGGTTGGAATCATTGGAATTCGTGGAATCAAAAATTATTCTCCTTTGTACTTTCCTTTAAAAATTGTTGCTTCAATGGTGTTGTTCATCAGTTTATTCACCGGGTGCCATTACAAAGACGTAGTTGCTTGATATTTCTCAACATTATGACTACCGATACGACTTTGAATTATTGGAGATTGTCAGGCGGTAATGCGGGAAATTCCAGCGAGTTAAAAAATTCGGTTCTATATTTGTTGACCTCATCTGGCCTAGTAACGGAATCCATCGATTTGTACGTCATCAATTCTCCAGCAATTTCATTTTGAATCTTGAAATTCAATTCCTCGACATTAATGTGTTTTTTTTGCAGTCAATATAGCACGTTAGCTCAACCAATCATGATGTTTGTAATTTTGAGCAATATTTGGGCAAATCTTTCGTATGAGTACTTTTTTAATAGGTGAATTGGAAAAAATTGGCAAGGAATGTAATGCAGCCAGTCTAAATGTCAATGGGGATTATGCCATTGCCAATGCCCAGCAATTGTTTAGAAAATACTACTCCAGATTGGTCCTTCTGCAACTCAACACGCATGTTCATACTCTTAATTTGAGAGTGTTAACGTGTTTTCACAAAATGGAGGACTTCAAAAATGCATTAAGTTAATCGGCTGGCATTGACCGTGGAATTACAGGCAATGTTAGGCAAAAAACACCTTCCAAAAGAATCATCGCACCACCAAACCGGTTTTTATTGTTTCATAGATCTTGAACCATTCGGTATAATGCCTCAAAATCCTTTTTATGCGCCTTCGTACATTCATCCCAAACGATGAATTTGCATTGCAGCAAAACTTTGGCCATCACACAGTTCTTCGAAAGGTTGCACGTTGGAGTTTCACTGATTTGCATATTCAACGGCAACTTGAGTGCTAAATGAGCTGTTCAACCGCCTTCCAATAACGTAGCTGTGATTCTTGATGAAGAAAGTGCAAGTGAAATTTAATTTTGGGAATGAAACGTTGTCAAAATCAATGCTATCAAAAAAGTTTTTTTTTTTTCATTTCCACAGGCCGTGTACAAGAATAAAATCCCTACAGTTTCTTCGTTTACAAATTTCATGAGAGTGTCGTACTCATATTTTTGTTTCCGAGTCAACAGTTAAACGATTGTTGGAACTGATTCTGTCAATCAATGGCAATCATATTTTTTTCGCGTTTAAACTCTTGATTAAATGTGTTGTGCATCAGACGATTGGGCAATTTCATGCCTAATTGGTATTACCTTGTTCGATATCATCAAGCCCATGTTATAAATTAATATCAATGCCTTTTTGTTGCAAAATTGGATTTGATGTTATAGTACGCATCTTATGATAAATATCATACGATATGTCATCTTTTTATTTGATCCACATATCAATCCGTTTCGATGGGAAGCATATTCAGATTATTATTGAAAACAATGTTTGCATTTAATGAGCATTGGGACGAAATCATAGCATCTTTGAGGGTGTAATCCCAATGAATTTCATTCTCTAACAATCGCTAAATTTAACAGGCTTCTCTATATGTGCCATACATTTCAACAATTAACAGATCGTAGATGTTGGAATGATGTTGGGCCACGAACGTTTACTAATGGCAAACGCAAATAGAAACACTCGTCATTGCTTGAATGGCCTTTCCAAATGCAACCTAACTCATCGGTGGAAAATACATGTGGGCAACCTGGAACTGGATTTCCTTGTTTCCGTCTTTGAAATTTCCTTGACGATTGATTCTAAATATAATATCTTGGCTTTTCAGAGTATAAAAGAGTTCTGGAGAAGTAACAATTTTAATTGTAATCACTGAGTTATTGTTGCCATCAGATATCAATGCATGGAACTAAAATTTATGTAGAGTAAAATATTATGAATTTTCTTTATATATATATATATATATATATATATATATATATATATGAAAGCTCTTACTAGTTTTAACGTTTCTGTGTCATCATAAAATAGTCGATTTAAAATTCATTGAAGAATGATGCAGTATTAGATGTATAATTTTAATTTGCACCAAGGTAATTCCATTTCCTATTAGAACAACTAAAAGACCTTCATTAATTTATATTTACTACGAACCATATTGTCTTTTATGAACTATCGTCTTAAGTACCCCTTATTTAAGTTATCTGATGAAGTTGGGTGCATTATTGTCAAATACATCACAAGCCTGAATATAATTTAGAAGTTGAAGTTACTGTAGTTCGCATTTGGTTAGCAATATAAGCAGTAATACTTAAGGGTTTATAACTTACTTCAAATACGAGTATGTCATTAAAAAATAATATCGCGAGAAAAATTGTTTTTTGACGGTTTTAGTTTACAATATATCTACTTCGCAAATTCACGTAACCGCCATTCTTATTCCAAGCACTTTTCGTAACGCTGCACCAGTTTCTTCAACCCCTCTGCATAGAAGTTTGTCTCCTGGAAATTAAACCAATTGACAATCGTAATTTTGTAATTTTGGCTGTAATTGTTTACCCATGTTTCATTAAATCAATCAGAACGTGGCCTTTTTCATCCCCCTGCCCCCCAAAAAAAACCCATCATTTTCCGACTTGAGTATGGATGTTGCTTAAACGTTTTCTTGAGATGTTTACTAAGCGCCTGTACTTAGACTACACGCATTGCGTATTCGAAGTCCATGATGCCTATGGCCTAGGCGTCCGTTCTATTCCCAGGCGGCGAGATTATATTTAGAGGGGTTAAAGAAACTGGTGGGGAGTTGCGAAAGGTGCTTGGAACTGAATAAAGATTATGTAACAATGTCAAATAGATAAGTTGATAATTAAAACTGCAAATAAAAACTTGTTTTCACGAATTTATTTTTTTTAATGGCTAACCGGAGCTTACTTTACAAATTTCCTTAATAGTAGTGAATAATACCATCATGAAGTGAGTATCTTAAAACAAATAGGTTATCAAAACACAGAAAATTACAGTAAGAGAGCGTAATGTTATGCATGCCTACAATGTACCGTACGATTATTATTTATTCGTAGGAAAGACTACAACGTAATATGCTTGTAGGGATTAATGCATGATGTGTATACTGAAAGCAGCAACTTAAATATTTTTTCTGTTTTTGATAAAAGTTTTTTTTTTAATTTTAAAACATCAAAGGCAGTATCAAAAGTTTATAATTATAAAATATAACAAAACATATTCTTGAAATTTTACACGTTAAATTTGAACTTGAATTCATTTAGTGATAGGTTAGATTTCAAATGCTAAAATCTTTGTGCGTATTTAGAACTTTGCGCTAGCGAGAAAACTTAGACAGGAAAATATAGAATCACAGATTTCCCAGTTGTTACGTCACACAGTCGAGTAGGAAATGATCAAAAAATTTATTGCCTGATTATACAGATGTTATTTGAGTTCACATACACCAATAAATTTTTGGTTACAATTAATGTAAAATATTATTTTAATCAAATAATTGTTTGACAGAGTATACGTTAATAAAAATGGGTTATTAATTTATCTGTAAACTCACTAAATTAAATTCTTGGGGAGAAATATTTTTGATGTTTTGAAGGAGAGGCGTGTTAACGGATAAAAAAATTGTCCTGTCAAAATGTTTCAAAGGACATTTCTAAAGTGAAGTGAAGAAACAAAATTTAAAAATTTGTCTCATACACGTGTCTTTAATTCTGCTCTGGTTAAAGCGACATCAGATAATATGAAAAATATCAAATGCATGTTGTTGCCCGCTAAACAAACGCGGTAGTCCTCCGAGGAACAACACACTCATACTGACAGTTATAAAGGCCCACAACCCTTGACTTATCACTGCATTCTTTAAACGCAAACAATGAATCTCTAAGGGCGACACCACTA
This sequence comes from Bacillus rossius redtenbacheri, assembly GCF_032445375.1. Taxonomy (NCBI): domain Eukaryota; kingdom Metazoa; phylum Arthropoda; class Insecta; order Phasmatodea; family Bacillidae; genus Bacillus; species Bacillus rossius. The sequence goes on along the minus strand of NC_086338.1, from coordinate 29,689,157 downwards.
TTCCAATAAAATGCACAAGTCTCCTTTGGAAGCAAGGCAGTGATGCATGGACACGCGAGAACTTAATGGGTGACCCTCTATACAGTTTGTCCGTAAAAAGAATGTACGAGTTATAAATTGTAATAGAATCAACTGCAAGCATATAAGAGTTTTGGTTCAAGGTCACAATTTAAAGAGTAACTCAAATAAATTTAGATATGAGCATGCGCGAGTACTGCTTTGTTGTTTTCACGCTTGCAGGGCTTTAAAATGGCTACTTCTGAGTGTAAAGCATTTTATGTTCAGCAATATTTGCTAATGCGTGTATATGTAATTTCAGTCCAAAGTGTGTCTCGTTTTAAGTTTAATGGTCGAAGTCCCTGACCGATTGATTTGTCGTGATGGTCGAGACGACAGAGCTCTTTCCCGCTGGCCTCCACGTTCACCTGACATAACGCCATGCGATTTTTTCCTTTGGAGCTTCATAAAAGATCGCTTCTAGCTTCCGCCGCTATCTAAGTATATGCCAGAGTTGAGACATAGAATTTAAGAGGATATTATTGCTTCATTACTCCGTACGTGTTAACTAAAAGGTGGGAAGATTTGGACTTGAGGTGGATGTGTGCCGTATAACAAAAATTACACATGATGAACATGTGTAAGAAAAACTTGGTTATTTTATTTTCAATTTGATGTAAGGTTTGTTGTAAATACTCTAAATTAAACTTTTATAACTTACCATTTAAACTAGGAATTTTTTTTATTGACCCTAATATTTCATCCATCGGAAAATGTGTAACAAATCTCAATGAACTAGCCTTTGTTTATTGTGTGTTTTTATACATATAATATATTTATTTATACGGAAATGTATTTGTCGTGAATGGATTTTCAGAATAGCCGTGTATCTAAAACATTGCAGTATCGTCAGTGTTTCGTAATTGTTTGACTTTCTGTCAGGTGCATATCTGCTGTCAGCATACGTATCGCAGAAATTATGTGCGGAAGCAAACGGGCCCTGATTGAGCTGGTCAAATGTGGGAATGGCTTCCTTTGCAGTCGGCCTCTAATAACACCCAAAGAAATTTTGGTGCCGTCACGCTTTATTACAGTCTTACGAGTGCTCATTTTGTTCCATGAAAAATACTAAATACTGACATGGAGCTTGTTGCTGGTCAAGTAGACCGATGACGCCTAATCGTACCCGGTCCCCTAGGGGTGCTCATTGGAGACTGTCAGTGTCATGCCATACTGTTAATACAATCCTTCATGGTAGGTAAGATCACGATAGTTGAAAATATGGTCTAACAATAATTTACGTTGCTTTCAGTCACAGATGTCGGGCGTAGAATCTACCTAAATTACCGCATCACACCATACAGTTGAAGTCCTTAATGCCCCTTAAATTAGGACCGATGTCTATCCTACCACTACGGATACATTCCGCGGCAAAGAACACCGTGAGAATGCTCGTTTGGGGCACGTCGAAGTACTCAGAATAAATATTAACTAAACGATACAATGTCTTCAAACTAGCCACACTGTTAGAAATTACAGTGAATTTACGGGCTTTTGAACGAAGAATCAACCTAAAATAAACGAAGAGTCCTTCGTAATTTCAAATAACAGAATCTTCGTAGAAACTACGCAGTATGTTATTTACGCGTTCTATGTTTCTTTCTAAACGAAAGTAAATGCACAAATGGACTAAAGAGGAGTGTTCCTAACAAGTCTTTGAAATGTGTGTTAATATACCATAGAATATTCTTTTGGATTAATGTTCAAATAAGTGAACTCACGGTCCGTAAATTTACGAAAATAGCCTTAAATTCACGAAGATCCCTGGATAATTTGTAACCATATTCTTTGTAAATTGAAGGCGAGAATTTTTAACAGTGCATGCTGTGTAGTATTAAGAGTTTTATTTGCGTGTAAACAGTGATTGTGAGCACGTTTAAGGTACGATTCCTAAGGCGCGACTCTAGCCGCGCGGTTATCGTCGCGCGGCTAGAGTCGCGCGGCTCGTGAGGTTGCCCCATTCCTAAGAAGCGGCTGAAAACTATACTTCATGCGGCGTGATCACAGTGCAGTTCCAGTTGTTCGTAGAAATGGATGAACATAACGTTGTTAAATGGTTACTGCTGGACGAAGAAGAAAATGAAGAACTGATGACGTTGTTACTGAGTCACAACATCAAAAACATTGATGCACATGTGATATTTAAAGCAAGACGAGAAGAGGGATTCTACACAATCCTTATTAACAGACACTTAATGAAAGACGACGCAAAATTTCGGGAGTTTTTCCGTTTAAATGTAAGGCAGTTCAATTATATTTTGGGACTAGTGGAAGATGACGTCAAATGTAAGTCGTGCAACAAAGAGAACCAATAACACCTGCAGAGAAACTGGCCATAACATTAAGGTAAACTGTTGAACTTAATTATAAATTAAATATAACAAAAGCACTCGTGTCAATATTAATCTTAGTTACTAATATTTTTGTTAGAAATTAAATTTTATATCAGGAATTGTAACTTTCAATTGCCATATTAAGTAGAGCGAATAAAATTGCTTAAAGTACAATTATCTTACATAAAGTAGTATGAGAGAAATATAAAGACAAAGCACGCGGTCAATACAACTGTGGAGATGACACGAATTGATAAGTTTTGTATGTTATGACATATTTAACATATACATTTCGTTTGTTTCACTGACAATAGGATTGTTGTATTGGAAGGAACCTTGTAACAATGACTGCGATTGGTGTGTTTCGCCACTATTTGTAACATCATCATAGTAATCACTCGCCGAATGACTAGGACATGAAGTGTCCGACAAAGTGGATGAAGATCGTCCAGGAGCTCCTAAAGGAGACATGTTTGTGTGCTGTGCCATCTCAAGTGCTCTTATTTCTAATTATGACACAACACTGCATATGCGCATCTTAGCTTGTGCACATAGAGAGGGTGGTAGCTGTTTCACTGTTAGCGACATACTTCTGAAGAACACATCAGTTGCATCATCTTCACGTTCCGTTATTTTACTTCGATTTAGAGCTTTCAGGATCTCCTCTCGTCCATTAGATCGTTTTTTAAGTATATCCAACACCTGTTGATTTGTTTGTTCCACTGAATGCTTGCGTTTCTTCACGCCGAATCCAGATGTACTAGGAGTAGGTTTGTTAGCCTCTGAAATATTTTCTATTGTCTCAGTTACTTGCAAATGATCTTGAGATGTTTCTATAGATATCGGACTACGTGGTTGGGTTTCCAAGAATCTCTTATATGGCACTGGGTGTGTTTCATGTCCGTTTTCGTTAGTTGTGTCGTTTTCCTCATGGCTTGCTGTACGAGAAGAACAATTTAGATAGTCTTGGTTTCTCTCGGCATTCTGTGATACGTTGGAGACGAATTCAATATCCTGTGAGATGTCTTGAAAGGATTCAACAGTCTGCGAGATGTCTTGAAATGATTCAACATTCTGTGAGATGTTGGTAATGGTCCTGAAACATTTATGTATATACGTTACATAACATTACAAATATACATATACATATTTTTCTTGTGCAAAGATATATTAAAGTTTGATGAAAAGGACGCACATTAGTTGTATCGTTTATGTTTTATTTGCAATAAAAACGATAGTGATTTTTTTCTAAAGCTGTGAATTTTTCTATTTGTTACTAACATTTCAAACAATATAAAAGTGTCAGCACCAATAAGCTTTATTTATCAGGAACGTGACACATTTTTTTTTGGTGCTGGGGTAATCGAAATACCCACCTTGGTAAATCATGCATTGTATAATCGTTTCATCATTTATTAGGTTCTGTAATATTGTAAGAATGTAATTATTTGGTTATCAAGTGATATGTTTCTTTTTACGAGAAAGGTACATATATTCTTTTATATATTTTAAAGCCTAATAAAATAATGAATATTCTAAAGCCTATCTAAAATGTATTGTTTACACCTTTGTGTCATAGGATTCATAAATGGCTAAAAAAATACACACCTAAAGAGATACAACAAATACTAGCTATAGATGATCCAAGTAATCTTACAGCTGAAGAGAGGGAAATAGTACTTACTGTCCTTCATAACGTACTGCATCTAGGAATGATAGAGCATCAGCAAGAGGCCACTTTGTATGTTTGGCATTTGCTGCTGACCCTGTCCCTATTTTGCTTTCCTTCTTGCACCTGTTGTACGTATCTTTCATGTTCTTCCACCTTTTCTTACACATATCACCTGGAATAAATAAAAACACATTTGAATTTACAGAGTGTAATATGTAATTGCATAGACAAAGGTACTCTGTATTAATATATCGTATTGTATTTCAGGTTTATGTCCACTGGAGTGTCCTTCAGATCGTTCTCGTTTGCATTTCGAATTACAGAAAGCTACATAAGCCGCATTGTGAAAAAAACGCTGAATGCGTTATCGAGGAAGCTTCCTCCGATACTGATGTCAAACCCTACCAAATAAGTTCTTCTTGAAAAAGCAGCAGAGTTCCAGAGTCTGTGGAATATTCTTAACTGTGAATCAGCCATTGATGGGAAACACATTCGAGTCAAATGCCCCGCTAAAAGTGGGTCTGTATTTTATAACTACAAGGATTACTTTTCAGTGGTTTAACTTGCTGTTGTAGACGCCAACTACAAGTTTGTTCTTGTTGACATTGGTTTGTATGGTAAGGAAGGTGATAGTGGGATTCTTGAGAAATCAGCACTGGGAAGATGTATCAAAAGTGACGGCTTTTTCCCACCTGCACGACGTTTGCCCGGCTCGGACATTGTTACTCCTTATGTACTCGTAGGCGATGAGGCATTTCGTTTGAGTGATCACATGATGAAACCGTACACAAAACCTGAGGCGCGAGAAGATGACCACAAAGCAGTCCTTAATTACAGGCTTTCCCGAGCAAGGAGAGTTTCATAAAATAGCTTTGCATTGTTAAGTCAGGTTTTTAGAGTATTTTACACGTCTATTGCCATTCATCATGAAACTGTCAATGCAATGATTATGACAGCTTGCTGTTTGCATAATTTACTTCGCGATGCCTACCTAGAAAATGACAGTCGATGCTACTACAAATACGATCCTTCAGTGCCTGCCCCTGTGGACAGCACGATGCCATTGGTTAAACCTGGTGGATTCGGAAATTTAGAGGGATTTGTAGTGAGAGATAATTTTAAGATGTACTTCAACAGTCCACAAGGCCGTGTAAAATGGCAATACAGTTCAGCAAGGAAAACTGATGTTTCTCATTAGTATAAATTGTGAAATGTAAACAAAAAATTAATTACATGGTACATGTGGATTTATGCGTGATTGTATATGTATATATACAAACGTAGCAGTAAAATATATAAGTATAAAACTTTAATATAAGGTACTTACTTTATCTTCCCAATTATTTTCCTATTTCAGCCCACACATTTTCCCGTACATTTTGATCCTTATACTGTGGATGCTTTAAATCATGCAATCATGGATGCTGGCCAACTAACTCAGCAAGCACTACGTCTTCTGTACTTGAAAATGCCATTTGTATGATCAGCAGCTCGGTCCGCGGCGCGCGACTGAAGCGACTGGACTGGTTCCGCCACCAGTCGGGTCGCGTCGCGCTGCGCAGCCGCGCGCGGCCAAGCTACATCATGCTGCGCATGCGCAGAAGCTCGTGACGCTCTGCCGCGCGGCTAGAATCGCGTGAGTCGCACCTTAGGAATCGTACCTTTAGGGAGTATGTGAACAAGTGTAGTATATTTCAGGAAACTCTACAAACGCAACAGATGTCAAATGTTTTGTGTTAGCCGAAAAAATAATTATATTTTAATGTCGAAAATATGTATTTTCTGATAAAGGAAATCAGATTTTAAGGGATGTGTGCTGGTTTTCCATTCCACATCAAATTTGTGAGATTGAGTAATTATTTTGGCACTTACGCCACTTTTGTTAAAACTGACTCGACAAAGTGGGGATAAAGGTGCACTTGGTGTCTGCTACGTTACGTCATTATAACTCAAACGGCTTGAAAACTGGAGAGGGCAACGTAAGCCGGGGTTCAAAAAGGTAGAAGGAACACCTCTCTTCTTTATCCTCCTAAGGTTGGGTGCAGAAAGGGAGTGAATGGGATACAGTGTAAGCCGTGTAGAAAGCATAAATACAGCGGAAGAGGCTTGACAATAAAAACCGACAGATTACATCGTAATGTTTTCATTGCCTATTTAAATTTGTGTAATTTCGACGGCAATATATATTTTTTTCCCTTGAGATAATAATATGTAAACGTAAACTAAGCACGATTCAAGAGTCAGGCCAACACATGTGTTTCTGATATTTGATAGATCCATGAAATGAGATAATGATGATTTTAGTATACCGGAAACTTTCGTGATTCATTTCGTTAAATGCTAAAATGTTATTTTTTTATAACTTTTTGCGGCTTCTGCTATTCATTTACTGTTAATATAGTGGATTGTGGGTCAATTAGAGACTTTCAGTCATGGAAGTATCGAATGGCAAGCTACCCAGGTAGAGATGCGTCACAAGTCAGCAGCCAATGAACAGTCGACGTTTGAACAAGTAAATAGAGGACTCTCGGGAAAAAAAAATTCTAGTCTCTAGTGGACTACATTAGAAGCTGGACTGTACCCCTGGCATCGGTACGGAATTATGACCATCTTCGACCGTCGAAACCAGAGCGAGGTGAAACTTTGATAGCTCTCCATTGACTTCCGAAGTGAAAACGCAAAGGGATAATCAAATTCCGGTCATGGAAATTTTTACAAAGTCAAAACTCACCTTTCTGACCGAAATCGATGCCGGTGTCACTGTAAACTCTATAGTCACTAAACAAAATGTCGCGCTACGTCATAAATACGCCTATAAAATAATTAGCGAAGTCATTTCTTTATTAGCTGAAATTCAAATATTTAAACACTTATTTTGCTATTGTATTCTAGCTTATCTGTAGGACCTTTAGCCGGTAAGAGATTTTTTTACCAATGAAGTATCGAACCACAGGCTATTAAGATGAAATATCTCGGAGGTGACTAGCCCAATTTACAGACTGACGTTTTCTCTAATGCACAGTATTTGCCGTCTATCCTAGAGATCTCCAATATCTAGGGACTGGAAAAAATTGCTTTCTCAGTAGCAAACAGGATAGAATACACACTAAAGCTGACATCCAAATCGATTGGCTGAAAACTGATTGGACTTTTCAACTGGATTGCCGTGTTTTTTTTGTCCTTTTTTGGATCGCTATCATCGAGATGAAATTGCGAGCGAAAAGTGACAGCAGAATCAAGGTATGATGGTATTAATAGATTTCAGTCTCTACTATTAATATGTGGAGAATAAGGTAAAATAATAAAAAGAAATAAAAATAAAAAACAAAACAATATTCGGCAACAAAGAAAACATTTGTTTAATTTTTTTTTTTACTATTGTAACTTGGTACAACACAAGGCTATAGTTTGTTTTGCATATATTAAATAGGTTTTTCAAGAAAATACTTAGAATTTCTTACAAAAATTGGCACGTGAATTTCTATTTTATCTGACGTTTCATCTAAGCATAATTTTTTTAATCACGGGAAAGATAGTAAAAAATTAAAATAGTTTGACATTATTTTATTTTATTGTGCTTATTAACTTGCGCAGTAAATACTGGAGAACTATTCAAGGAACTGTTTTAAAAAAATCTTTACCATTTGCAAATTCTGGGAGAACGCAAAGCGTAAATACCCGGGTAAGAATCCGAACCCAGTATTACTGCGAACACTATTTTGTAGAAATACAGTTGTTTTCATGAAAATATAAAAAATTAGAAATCTCTGTAATTTTATATGAATATTTGTATTCCGCATACAAAAAAAAATACCGTGTTAAGTTTACGATAACTTAAAACTCTATGGATTTTTTTTATAATCGCCGTCGACAGAACAAGAGTGAGAAAAGGATACGTATAAACCATTTTAGGAATCGTGTTGCTTTATATAAGTTACGCGACACATGTATATATATTTTTTTAACACCAAGAAGCGAGACAAATACCGACAGATTTCTCGTTTGCAATCTCCTCTGCGTTATTGAGGCCGAACATGTTCCGTCTCATTTCACTGCCTTGTATAAAATCCTTTATTTATTTATTTATTTATTTATTTTTTCAATCCCACCCCCTCAGCCAGGCGTCAATAACCGAGTTCGGAGCGGAGAGAACGTGTTTTGTTTCAGAGTTTCCTCCCCTTACGAAACACACGTATGTTTTTTTTTTTTCACGTCATCCTCGCCACGTATTCCCCGGTTTTCCGGGACTGTCCACGTCACCGGCCATACGTCCCTCAAACACGGCGGGTGTGTGTGTGTGTGTGTGTACAGGGGAGTGGGGTGGTAGAGGAGAGGACGGGAAGGGAGTGAGGTCTCGGCGATAAGAGGTCGCCGGAGCAGATGAACGTGACAGGTCATTCCGGGGTCATCACGCGGATGACAGCTCCGGGCTCGGTCCGGCACCGGCTCCGGGAAGGAGAGGGGAAATTGGGGGGTTGGGGAGGGAGAAGGAGATACGCGCACGCGCATGTGTGTGTGTGTGTGTGTGTGTGTGTGTGTGCTCTCTGACCAAGCGACCGTCACACACCTGCTGACCCCCGCGCCGTACCGCGACCTGGACATCAGGAGCGACGACGGATGACCGCGCATGTATTCCTCCCCTGTGTTCCCGCCGGTCTCTTCGGAATACACGAGCTCCAAGAGCGCACATATTAAAATAAAGGTCACGTCATCGTTTTCCAAAGAGACATACATATTTTTTTACTGACCATAGCATCCGGTAGCAAGCGCGGTCAATTACAGACGGAAATTCGCAAAGCGACTCAGCGGTATTGAGGAAGAATCCAAAAAGCGTCAACGATAGAATAATAATCAAAAATAACGCCACCAATATGCTTTTAGTGCACTGTACTTTTTTTTTGTAAATGTAACAGAAAAATTAAATTAAATTTTCCGATGTTTGTAATTTTTTTTTCTACATTTACATGAAAACAACTTTATTCCTACAAAATAGTGTTTGCGGTAATCCTGGGTTCGAATTCTTACGCGGGCATTTATTGTTTGTGTTGTCGTAATACCTCCAGTAGTTAAAGTTATTTGTAAACCGTTCCCTGATTAAACCAGCGTAAACTGCGCACCCAATAAACACGATACAAAAAATAAAGTCAAATTTTTGAATATTCGAATGTGTTTACAATTGTTGAAAAAATTGCTAGTTAAAGCAGTTATTAAAAAATAAAATCTTTCACCAATTTTCATAATAAATACTTATTACCATCTCAAAAAATATATGCCATAATTGCAAAAATAATCATAGCCAGGGGTTGTACAAAGTTATCTTTTTCTTGTAATGTAATAAAATATTTCTTGTGACCAAGATTCCAAAGGAATGTTTTTGCAAATGTACAGAAGCCTTCAAAATCTAGTTTCCAGGAATGCCAGTGCGATGCCCTACCACTAAGCGACGCCTTAAAAAATATTCCACAACACATATTTTAATATTAGTATTCGAAATTAAAAACTGTATTTTGGTTTTCTTGGGAAAAATTTCGAAATTTGCATACAAAAAGTTTATTGAATTTTTTAATTTTTTTTTGAGAGATAATTTTTTTACGTTAGGATGGCATTTTGGTGGTTTTATGTGCATACATTACCCATTATTGACCAAAATGTTTTTAGGTAGTATTTTTTCTTCCATATTGGATTTTCTAATTTCTTTGCCATAATATCAATTGTGAGTAATTGATCTCAATTTATGACAGAACTTAGCATATATGTTATGTACTCAAGATTTTAAAACTCGCAACTGTTTGAATTTTATTTGCAAGCTCCGACCTGTAAGGGCAGTACTCCAGTACGCTTGGCGAGTAAACACTGCCTTGTTGGGACACAACCGTAACCTAACTCGCGGGCCGTATTACAGGACGTGTCCAAACCTAATCCCTGTAAGGAAACAGATCGGCAACAATTTTAATAAACGGTGCCCTGCGCGAGGCTATAAATGGTTCCAATGCAGTCTAGCTTTTATTAGACTTATTGACGTGACAACGTCTAATAAATCGATGAAAGCCGGCTGCACGGACGAAAAAGTGTCCCGTTACGCACATTGTTCCGTTACGCTGTGTCCCGTTACGCTCATTTTTCTGTTACGCTCATTGTTCCGTTACGCTGTGTCCGGTTACGCTCATTGTACGCTTGTGCCGCACCGACAGAAGTGAAAACTTAAAACTTTGTTTATAAATGTGTAATATGAAATAATTTCTACGTCAAATAACTTAAGAAAATGAATATGATTACTAGTATAATTTAAAGTATTTATTCTTTTATTATTAAAAAAAAGTAGCATCTGTCGGCGAGTGCAGTAATAATAGGTTATGTTAGAATTATTAAAAAAATTATGGTGATTCATATAATTGATGATAGATATTTGATTATAGTTTATTTATATGAAAACTTTTTCATAATTATATTTAAACTTTATAGCTAAACGCCAGTTTAAAATTAATTACAAGTAATCTACACGTGAACTGTTTCGTCGACTGTTTATAAAGTGAATTGAAAAGTTAATGAGGTTGTCATTGCTTATTTAAAAAACAATTTCGCTATAAAGGTTAATTATTCTTGCATTTTAAAAATCTGATTACTAGTATAATTTTAAGTATTTATTCTTTTATTATTTAAATAAAAATGATTTAATTATATTCATAAAGGTATGCAATCATTTCATCAATGTTTTGTTATGACGTTGTCACGTTAAAATATCGTCCGTAAACCGACTTTACAGACAACCATTTTTTTAAACTTTTGATAGGTTATTTTGTGTTAGTATATTACTATGTTATACAACTTAATAACCTTGTTGAGTCATTGTAATGACCCATTAATCTTTTTGAAGTAATAACCTCGAAACGAACAAAATTAAACAGAATGAAGTCATAATCATAAACTAAATCCTTAAGTTAAAGATAACGACCTCTTATTCCTATCAATTTTTCGTTTAAATAACAACAATATACGGACATTCACTTTCTTGTAAATTCCTTTCAGTCACAAAGTTTATATAAATATATAACTTTTTAACTTATTTAGTTTAATTGTTTATTTCAGAATCATTTTTTTAAAATTTCTGTATGCCCAATTAGAATGAAATAACATAACACATGGGAAGAAATATGTATTTAAAGTTATCAGAGCAATTAGAGAAATAAATACTATTAATATTTACATTATTTATGCATTAGTTAAAGTATATATAACGTAGTAATGAAGAATACAAAACATTTAAATATAAAATACAACAGGATCTAAAACATGTGTTGCCATTCTTGTTTCGCTCATTGGCACCATGCACTTTACCGTTGTGCTACAGGCACACATAACCTACAACCTTGAGACGTTACCTCATAAATATACCTACCTAATGAAGTAAGTTCAATCACAAGTTCCTGAAGATGTGTTCATTTCATAGTGAAATTATTTAAGTTTAAAAGCTACATACCTATATTCAATTGACACGCAAATATTTTTATTACGTCTCCCGATGTCCAGGAATGCTAACTCATGCTGCCGCAAGCGTAAGTCCGCCATCTTGACAGCTTCGCCTCGCAATTCCCCAGCATTCAACACTAGTGGCACCGCCTGGTAGTCCGCAGTGCTCGGAGGCTACGACAAGTAGGCGGGACTCTTGATGCCACATATCCGTGTTTATTTTTGACGTGAATACGTCTTTAAAATTGCTTCCATAGTGGGAGGCAATTCAAAAAAACGAATGATAACAAAATCGGGGGATACAGTTTGGCGTTGCAGCTACACATCTTTCATCTCCATTCAAAATTTAATTACACCAATGGATAGCTAAAGGACCAAAGAATTCATTACGCGGTGGAGGGGGAAGCGCCGCCATTTTGAGGTCATTTTCCTGCGTTTCGAGATTTCCATTTAGTGTAACTTTTGTTTCAGAGAAGCTACAACTTTCGTTTGAGTTTCAATCGTCAGCTCTCGTCAATATATATCGATTGCATGTGTAAAACATTAGTGTAAAATAGTTACAGTTAATATATATGGTGTTAAAATAAAAAAAATAGCGTATCTTATATTTTGTATAGAAAATATTACCTGTTACCTACACGTATTCAATGTACAAAACACGACCGTGTCCATGACACAGCCACACCGCATTATATATATATATATATATATATATATATATATATATATATATATATATATATATATCCTATGAGGATACGGATAATGTCGGAAGACGGTACAGTAAGTCGTGAACGAGAGTCACGGCAAAATGAGGCTGGTGCATGTCAGCATCGAGCCCCAGGAGTCGCTTCTGCTTTCCGACAGGGGCGACTGAAATGCTGCCCCTTGGAAGGGCAGCCCTTTAAGATTTTTCTGGCAATGGTTTGTTTGTACAGCGACTGGAAGGGCAGCCCATCCAATTTCTGAAAACATGTTTCTTTAAGTGTTTAAAGAATCCTGAAAACTTGCCCCTTGGAAGGGCAGCCCATCAGGATTTTTCTGACAGTAGTGTTTTTGAAAGGTTGTCTGAATTGTTGCTCCTTGGATGGGCAGCCCTTCAGGATTTATCTGACAGTGGTTAGTTTGTAAAGCGACTGGAAGGGCAGACCTTCCAGTATATTAAAATGTGTCTATTTTCGTAATTTTATTATCCTGAATTGTTGCCCCTTGGAAGGGCAGCCCTTCAGGATTTTTCTGACAGTGGTTAGTTTGTAAAGTGACCTAACCTAACCTAACCTGACCTAACCTAACCTAACCACTGTCAGAAAAATCCTGAAGAGCTGCTCATCCAAGGGGCAACAATTCAGCTCCCCCTTCCGACCCGAGGTTTCTGGCGCGGAATGTCGTTTCCCAGACAGCCACATCCCTCCTGCCCTCGGCGCGTCGCCTCCAGACAACACGCCACGGGCTCGCGCCGCACGGCCTCGTGACAGCCAGTAAGCCAACGTGACGCGCGCAGAGTGAGAATGGGGGGGGGGGGGGGGGTTGGAGCAACACTTATTGGCGCCACTCAAACAAACTGCGTCACTTGACCTCCCGCTGCGACCCGGCTACGTACTTCCCCCTCCCACCCCCCCCCCCCCTGCGACACTTCAATGCTGGTCTCTGTTAGCGCCGAGAGAGTAGCTCGAAGATTCACTAGCCCCAAGCCAGACGCACGGATAATCCGCGTTCAGGCAACTTCCGAATTGTATGGTAAGCAAGGGCGCAACAACAGGGGGGGGGGGGGGGCAAGGGTATTTTGCCCCCCCCCCCTCCTCTGAAACCTTGAAGTGGGGGCAAACGGGGCCAAAGAAAGTGCTGTGTAATCAATTTTTAGATAATAAAACTGCTTAAATAGCACCATTTTCCACCTTAAAATACAAATTTTCCCGGGGGAGGACCCCCCGACCCCCCGCTTCAATAGGGGGGTCGATGATTCTTTATAAAAAGGTATATTGCCCCCCCTTTGGAAATTTAGTTGTTGCGCCCCTGATGGTAAGAATAAAATGTCGGATGTTTTCGGTGTTTTACATTATCAAAAGTTTCGCAAAAATGCTGTCATAGTATTTTTATTGAAGTATTAAAATTTCTCGCAAATATGTGCTATTATTTTTTTCTTTCTTTAAAACGTGCAAGTAATTTTGAAATATAATGAAACGTTAATACAGTTAGGCCGGTAACATACATAACACAAAAAAATACGTTTTGTAAAGCATTGAATCTCCTGCTTAAGTTAGTTATTTATACTGTTTCGAGGACTCCAGCGACGATGCTTGCCAGACGAGCGCATTTGTCTGTGGGTTATGCGCGATGCAGATAGTGCTCGTCCCTCTATTACAACTACATGCTTAATCCGATTAGAAGCGGAGCCTCCTTTCCACCCATTCCCCTTCGCCAGCGCTTTCCAATTTAGTCCAGAGTGTTCTCTGCGTCTCTCAAGAGTTCAGCAAATTGCCAGAGTCCCATCTTCCATAAGTGACGTAACTAGGAGCTATTATTCTGGAAGCTTCGAATGTTCTTCCTGGGATTATGAAGACGCGACACTTCGGTGGGTTGAGAGAACTTTCCTGAAAATGAGGAGGGCTTGATAGGTATGTAAATGGAGAGACTGACCTGTTAGGGCAGTGAAGTGAAAAGGGTGAGTGACCCCTTGGTGAGCGATAGTGGATGGTGAGTAGCGGACGTCTTTTGCGAAGACTGGTACTTCGGGTACCGAAGCGTCCGGCGATTGTGTGTGCGGCGGACGAGTGAGTAGTGCGAGGCAGTGTGTTGGGACAGATATTTGCGCGGTAAGAAGAGACGAGCAGTAGAGAGAGACACCGTCGAGCAGAGCTCCAGCGAGGAGAATAAATTGTACACCAAATAAAAAAGTGACTATTATATGAAAAGACATTTGTAATAACTTAACAAATAGTGTAAACGTTAGGTAATAAATAAAACTATATTTAATTAATTGTGCTATAATTTTCGGACCTGTTTACCCACTCGTAACAATCCCCCCCCCCCCCCAAAAGGGCAAGGTTTCTCACAGCTAACGAGATGGTTATTAAAATAAAAGAGCGCATGTAACTCAGTTCATGTGATAGACGTGAAACTTCTTTGGCAATTCAAACCTAGACTCGTAAGTACCGTAAATGGTAAAACAGCAAAGAGAGAAGCAAGACTACTTTCTAGGGAAAAAAAAGAAAGAGACCTGTGCATGTTATCGTTTTTTTCAAACATATCTGTCATTTGGAGCAAGCCTAATCTCTGAACGAAATATGAAATCCATAACATGATCTCAAGTATGGCCGAATCACTTCATTAACTTGGTGTCCGCATTTCTGTAATTTTTATCTTGTCCATAGACTCTGTTCTCGTAAAGTCCTCTTGTGGAACTGATTCATACTTTTTTTTTTGCAGTAGTTATCTCATCATCAGCTTCTGTCTTCACACTGGTGGTTGGTTCTTCCTTATTTTTAAGTTCATCGAGATGACCAGTGATTGGTTTTAAAATATCTCTTCATTTTACATTTCACGTGCAAGTCTGACTTTCTAGCAAGTAGATATTTTTCGTGAACACACTATAAATCTCGATGGGTCACTGGCCAAGTCAGACATTATCCTGGCTGAAAAAAATTTGCAAGACTTCTTTTATACTTATTATTCGTCCGCAGGAACCTTTTCCCTGTGGTTGTCAAGATATGTTTTCATTGCCAAGCGAGTTAGTGATGTATTTAGATTACTTTTAAAAGCCCTAAAATCGTCGCTTTCTTAGCATTCATACTTGTATCATGTCGCGAATTCGAGAATCGGAGGCTTCCACTCGCTGGTCGATAGCTAGCTAGTACTCTAGTAATTATTTTTTTATACTTCCTACTGTTTGAGCCAGTAGCGAAATGTATTGCTGGATATCGGCATCGTGTAACTCGAGAACAGCATTCAGTTCGGTATTGCGACTGCTACGACTAAATATCGTAATGCTATGACTCATATTTGACGATAAATCTTTCAAAACCTTGTCCGTACCTGCCTTTACATAGAGTCCAGTTATTGACAATAACTAGGAATCCATGCTCGTTTTTTAAGCACAAGCAATAGATGTCTTTGAATTCCTGGCAATTAATGTCAGTATTTACGCAAAAGTCGTAAGCATGACGTAAATTAAGTACGTCCATAGGAAAAAGTTCTATGTTGTTTGCATTGTCATGCAGAAAAATATGGGTGTATGATTGTACACCTGACACAGGTAAATGGAGTCTATTTTGGAATGTCTGTCCATGGAAAAGAACTCTTAAATCAAGCCTTGCTTCTTGGATACGACATCGTTGAAAACTTTTACAGAATTTAATTTGCGTCAGGCACAAACTTTGCATTATCGGTAAATAAAAAATACTCCAGACCATACACCGATAGTATAACCGTCTCCATGTGCTGGTATTTTGTCTGTTGCAATGTCTTGGAATAAAGGTACACATTTTAGAACCTAAACCTGTGGGGTTCTTCCAGCAAACTAAGTAGAACGGATTTGCCGCAGTTGGTTAGGGTAACAATAATGCATGGTACACTAGCAGGTAATAACGAGCCATCTCGCGATTCACACATACTGTCTTCGTCATTTTGCTTAGTTTGCACGGGCAAACACACTTCTGGGTTGATGACTTGCATTTTACTGGCGAAATTGTATAAAAGCATACACATTTATACCTTCGGCTCAGTTGCGCATAATGACTCGAAGAGGTAAGAACTAAAAAACACATTTGTGTAGGACTAGTGAATTTTCAGATAAATAATCTGACTTCCAATGTGCACATATTTCAGGATACAATGTCTGTGTTCCGGGAACTAAACCAGGCAAACGACTAGCTCGAGGCATTGTGGGCATTAATTCTCTCTACGAAAAGTGAAAGTAGCACGATATTGTTTATTCCCTCAGCGACGATCTGCAATCAATTCACCATGCTGACGAGAACATTTCTAAATTAAGCCTAAGATATAAGTAAACCTCAAGACACAGGGCTAGTAAAAAGAATCTCTGCATGGAGGTTATCCAAGTTGGTAAAGGAAAAAAAACCAAATTAGCCAGAGCCAAATTAGTCGAACCAGGCCCCGCAAGATCAAGCGCAATACTTGTGCAGACGTGCAAAATCTAAGAAAAAAAGACAGACTCTCGACTAGAAGATTACTGGTGGATTTCTACCGCTACTTTTAGCTGCACTGGACGAACTTGGTCGCCTTCATCGGTTTTTTTTTTATATAGAGGAGGGAAAATCTTTCAAAGACATCGCCTTGAGGGATGGTAAATGATGGTCGATAGTGTGTGATTTCCACCCACTAAATACCCTCCTCTCCACTTTCCCCGTAAGTATTGTAGGAGAGACTGGGACAGAACCGCGTTAGCTTTACTTTCAACCCAGTCCTTGCGTCAAACGACGTCCGCTCCCGTTTCACTGGTCTCTCTCTCTCTCAGATATTTCTTTTTTCTCTTGAGAAATGCACCGCACGTAGGCAGCGATTTCATACTAGTTTTCTTCTCTTTGCATCACAAGGTTCACTAGGCTCGCAGGATTGAGAGTCTTGCCTATTGTTGCTTTGGTGTTAGCTCTTTGGTTCCTCCATCGTTCACACTCGAAAAACGTGTGCTCAGCGTCATCGGTTTTGTCCGGGCAGTACTTGCACATCGGAGTGCCTCATCGGTGCTACGAGTGGCATAGTGCGGGCAGTCAACACCTCCAAGAACGAGCGCAAGCAGTTAAAGGAAGCACAAAGACGCAATGCCCGCATGGAAGACATTGCCATGGGTAAAAAAAAACCTGCGCAGGACTGTACTTACGACCCCAAAAATAAAGTCGAGGCTTGAGAAAGAAACAAGTGAAAAAATCCTAAGTTCTGTGCCGAAACTTCTGCTCACCATTATATATTTAATTAAGTACGCTCCAGACACTTCACCTAGCAAGCCAATGGCTCGTAACCATGCCATTATTAATTTAGATGCATCGACAGACCGAGGCATGCACTGGTTGGCATAAGTAAGGTCTTGTAAAAAGACAGAGTACTACAATAGTTTCGGCAGTTTAAGACCTCCGCCAGAACTTAGATGTTACCTGCATGGGACAACGTTGTGCTACAATTACGGAATTGATCAGTTGCCTAACCAAACAAACTAAGGTCAATTATGGCTTCGCTTTCTAACTAAAAAAAATTAGCTAACAATTTTTTTTTGCTTATAAGATAACTGTAAAGTCATGAAAATAAGTCAGTCATGTCAAAAATATTTATGTTGACAGTTCATAGTTCGGAAATCAGGTCAGTCCATCTCCCGCCTCTGGAGTTGGAAGGTAAATGGTGTATCGGACTCGCGGATTTTCAAACGTAAAATGCCATACCGAATATCTACAAAGATAACTGCAAGATCTTCTTCCTCTAAAAAAATAATGGGACCACTCAATAAATACTGCACATTCCAGACTACAGAGTCCGAAACTTCCGCTCACCAAGATGGCGGACATGATATCAGAATCTGAAAAAGTGGTTGTGATATCAGATACAAGAAGACGGACGTGACATTAGGATTCAACATGGCGGCTGTAACGAAAATTTCAAGAACACAATATGGTGACCGTAACGAAAAGTGCAACGACGACGACATAAACATCCAAGATGGTATGCATAACGAAGGTTCAACTTTAGTGAGTGGGGCGCTCGATTTCAAAAAAAGGAAGATCCAAAATGGCCACCCAGGTGAAGGTCATACAAAATGGCCACCCAGGTCAAGGTCATACAAAATGGCCACCGTGACGTCACAATCCAAGATGGCGGACCGGCTCTTGGCTTCTCGCCCAGAATCCAGTCCCCGGACGTACATTCATACCCTACTACGCTCCCTTCTGAAAGCTTCACGCACGAGCCATTCGCCACCGCCGCCTCGAGATGGCCCCTGCAAGCGCCGTGAAACCGCCGCTGTTCGGGATTCAGCTGGAAAGATTGGGGGGAGGAGTGTTCTTTGATGAAACACTTATTTGCTGACACTTAAAATTGGGGAAGTCAGAGAGCCTAAACGAGCCCCCAGGGGCCTTACTGAATATCTCCTCCATCTCTTCAGCCCCTGAGGTGCTGTCACATTTTAGTTTCCGAGCAGATAAAGCTGCTTTTGTAAACGGATAAAAAAAAATTCCGTACTTTTACAAAAAAAAAATATTTGGAAACCAGTTGCCAAAAAAATAGTTTTTAATACTAAAACAAACACATTATTACTATGTACAACTCGTGGCTATGGTTATACTGAGTATTTTTACGAAAATTAGCGCATAATTTTATTTTTAATTTCTGTTTCATTCAGGCATAATTTTTTTAAATCTTGGAAAACATAATCGAATGTTCAATAAGATTTATTTTATTTTGTTGTTTCATGCTAATTAATGCCTACAGTTAATATTGGAAAATATTCCGGTTTGGAAATAAATTTAACTATTGGAGGTACTGGGACACAAGCTATTACTGCGAACACTATGTTACAGTGATACAGTAGTTTTCATCTAAATGTACAATTTTACAAAGGGCTGTAATTTTGCATGAATATATCTGGTCAATTTACAAAATAAAGTAAGAGCGTAGGCACTAAAACTTTGTAAAGACCTGCGGAAATTGGTGTTGATACTTGGAGAGAAGCTTGAATGCATGAACTTCTATCTGATTGGACAATGGTGAGATAGATTTATTTCGTCCCAAGGGACTTTAAAAAATCAAAACGTTAAAAAAATTAAAGTTACCCAATCACATGCAATCCAGCTGGCAAGAAAGATGTGGAGGCAGCCAGTGGAACATAAATATTGATTTATTTGTGTTCATGCGTGGGGTGTACATCCAGTTGCCAGGAAATGACCTGAATTTTGGCAGATTTCAACTAACCTGTATGAGTATTAAGATTTGAACTGTACGATTCATTTTGAGATACAATCTGACAGATAAAGATAATTCGTAATGGTCCTGTGATTTCGACATCAATAATTTGTTTGCTTTAAAAGCCGGGGAAATAAGAACCCAGGGAATAATTGAAATGGAGATAGAAAAACATAAATGTTATAAATCTATTGAAATCACACGTAAAGAAAAAAAGAAAATTGAAACGATCCTTTATTAATTTGATAACGCGAGTAATTTTTTAACTCGTTATTTAAAGAATATATGTACCTACTCTAAATTGTTATAATGAAATATCCGGATCTGTAAATCTCTTCACGAATCAGTACACAAAATTAATAATTAAGGAAATAATATATTTTTAAATATATTTATTCGTGCAGTTACTTCTAATTTTTTTTACAAAAATATCAAGCAAATATTCCAATTGAAGTTCTCAGATAATCATACTCCACCGAATGAAAGTGGCGCTAGAGCTTTAACACCATGAAGTTAACATCAACGTCGCTTAAAACAAATTTAATTGGCTGCTCGTATTATTGAAAACGTGTCTTTATTATTTATTTCACTTCAAGAATGCTAGACAATGCCGTTGAAAGAATGATATTTTGTCAAGCTATGGTTATGAAACTTTCCCAACAGTCAAATCCTCCCCGTATTACAAAAAAAAAAATTCTAATCAGTCATATTTCTAAAGTTATTTATTTTGAGTGTATTTAGAAACGTCGTCAACAATTGGGTCATTAAATACAGAGAGATTCATCCTACGAATTCAGTGAAATCGCTGGAGGACTTTACATGACGAATTAATTTCTTATAATGATTTCTGAAGATCACAGAAAGAATAATAACAAATAACTGAAAAAAAGTTATTTAATGGTGTCATCCAAAACGCTAGTTCAATGTAACACCACTACACCATACATTTTTCCACAGTCGGAATGGTTATAATATGATCTAAAATTTATCAATGCAATATGTTCTTTTTAAATGTTATTAGTTTGACATTTATATTCCAAACTATTTTACCCATTATCATTAATATTTCAGAAATTGGGGTGCGAAAGATGGATGTGGATAATTTTACGCAAACTCACTTAGTCAGTGAACTTTCTTTTGACACGTGATGAATGGGACCGGTTATTAAAAATGTTCAGGTGGAGATATACTAATAGAAAAAAAAAAGACACAATTTTGTCCGCAACATATTTTAGAGCATTACAATTTTAAGATTTCTTTTTTTCTTTTCAAAAATTCTGTTTTGTTAAAAAAATTATTAATAGTTTAATGAGCTGTTGAAGTTGATTTGAATGGTTGGTGATGTCATTGACGTTGGAATGACTAAAACGTAATAATGCTCCCAGTTGGCAGTAAGTGACTTATCTTTCAAAATGACTTAAAGGAAAATCTATTTCTGAACAAGGGCTCATTTTTAACATTTGAATATAAAAGTTTGTAAATACCTGACAACTGTTGGAAATCACAATGGCCTTTTATTTTTGGTTCCTTTTTCTCTATTCTTCAAACAATAAAGCTTCCTCTTCCGAAATGCGAGTTCGTGGGTTATTTAATACAATTTGTTGGACATACGCCATTGCAGTTTGAACTGTTTCTCATAAGAAAAAAAAATTTCGCGAACGCAAACTAAGAAATAAAAACGAAAGTACAAAACCCACAGAGAATAAGCCTAAACAAGCTGATGTCAAACAGACAAACCCAACGATGAAACCTAAACAAGTATAATGGACAACACAATACGACGGCACAGACGAACACATTCAAACTTGAATATCAGACAGAACAAGAATTCCGTGGAAGGAATTTAGTAATAGAAAAAATAATAACAGCACAGACGAGCAAAGTGGACTTACAACGAAATTCTGGCAACATATTAAATATACGAACACGACGATGAAGTTATATGGACCACGCAACGACGAAAATACCGATGAACACAGTAGCTTTTCTATAACAATGCAATGGCGTATGTCCAAGAAATTGTATTAAATCAAAATTGCGTGATTCGTGGAAAGAACCGGTTCGTGGGTGCTCGGGCGGAAAAGGCGGATGTATCGGGCTCTTTGACATGCCGGTCCCATTCCCGCGCCCGAAGGAAGTGCCTCGGACGCCTTGACGTCACCAAACAGGTCATCCGTCTTCGTCCGGCCGAACAACTTGGAACGACCCCTTTCTCGTCGTCCCCACGGCCGCTCTTATCACCTCCGCCGGGCTCCGAAAGGTCCGCTGGGATCTCGCCCCGAGCCCTGATAACGCAGTCCGCGCGCAGACCGGAGACCTGGCGCGGAATCGACGATATCTCTCTACTTACTCTCTCTCTCTATCTTTTCCTAGGCACCCGTCTGCTCGTCGCTGCAAGCACGTGTTCCGGCCGAAGATACTTATATATATATATGTTTTCATTATTGCTTGAAAGAAACTGCTTAACGTATTCACAATTGAATTCACCTACAACAAATAAAATAAAGTCACTTTTAAAGTCACATATAATAAAATTTTGTTCACAAATTATCCATGAATTTAAGGATATCTGCGTGAATTTACGGCGTATTGAGGGCTAGTGAAATACTTCCTTTACTTGTTTAGTGTACACAGTAAAAAAAATTAATATACTTTGAGATGCTATCAAGGCAACTTGAAACAAGCTAGTATTTTTTTACGTTACTTTAAATCAGGGCAGCATGTAAATTAATTTAATTAAGGATGCAAGCTATCATGTTAACAGGGAATATTTTTCAATTGTTACTTTGTACAGCTCGTTGCTAGGGTTAGTTTTGCAGATGTGAAATACGTTTTTTCGAGATAATTTTGAGTACGTCTTACAAATATTGGCGCATAAATTCATTTTTAAAAATAATCAAACTTTCATTCACGTATAGTTGTTTTAAACCACAGAAAAGATATTCGTGTATTCAAATAAGAGAGTTAATTTGGTGGTATCGTGCTTATTATGTGCGCGGTTAATACTGTCAAGTTATTTAGGGAACGGTTAACAAATAACTGTAACCATTGCAAGTATTGGTAAAAAAAGTTCCAGTTCTTTTCATTTAAATGCATTAATTTACATTTATATGTAATTTTACATGAATATTTCTGTTCCATATAAAAAAAATTACACTGTACAGAAAAAAGCAATATTTTTGATTCCATGCACCTGTTTACCATTTACATTACAATTGAACTCAGAACTGGTAATTTGGATCCCGGTGTAGTTTCTACGAATATCTGTAGCTACGAAGATCATTTCTTCTACCTGAAGAGCATTCTTCTTTGACAAATTCATAATTTTAATTTAATTTATATTCGTGTGGACAACTTACGTAGTATGAAGCATATTTATTTTCGTGCTGGACTGAATCACTTATACGTTCAGTAGATTCATCTTCAAACAAGCACTTTTGGTACACTCCCTACAGTGTAAATTTCACGACCGTTAGGCATGGGAACCTCACAGCTCATGAATATGAGTCGTGCCGTACGGATGGAAATCGAAAACGTGAACCTCGCCTTATGAGCATGTTGTGTTAGCGATCATGGCCTCCAAGACACCATCTTGTGACAGAGTTCATTGTATTCATCCACTAATAAAACACGTTTAGGTAAAAAAATTTAATTAATTTTTACGTGACTAGCATGACGTACAAATAAAGTACACTTTTACATGACTGTAAAAATCATGTAGCTTTTCATGTTTTTTTTACTTCTTTAAAATAAGTACCACTACAAAAATTGAAAAATTAAAAAAACTATGCACGCTTTAATTAAAAGAATGTTAAAAAATAAGAAAAAATTGCTATCTAAATTCGTGTTAAAAAACATGTATACTGTGCAATTTTAAAAGAAATATGTCTAACTGTGTTTTGAGTTTGGCCTTAAGACGTTTTTCCAAGCTATAGTGGCCTGATTTCGTTGTTCCTAACATTTTTTTTGTCTCTGACGTAATGGTGCCTAATAATACCAATGAAATTATAGTTACAATAATTGGAACGTTGCCAACACAACGTAAATATCTGTTAAATACCCTCATTTTTGTTATGGCAATACTCTCACATAACTTGATTCCAGAACTATGGAAAGCATTTAAAAACTCTGCTCATTTTAAATTAAGGGAAAGATAGAACAAACATGCTAGATATTTAGGAGGGCTAAAAAGAGGGAATGACTTTATCTCTTAAAAGTTAAGAAATAACTCGTGTGTAAAGATATCATTTGAAGGGAAATGTATTGTTGTTACGAAGTGTAACTATCAAAGTTGCACGAGATTGTTCTTATACAACTAAAAAGATATATTTGGATGTGGATAAAATCTTGTCTGCACAAACACAAGCACAACTAAAAACAAATATGGAAAAAGTAACATCGAAATTTATGAAAGAATGACGATGTATTTTTTGATAAAGAAAGTTACTTTATTGCAGCATGTTTTATGATTTCCAAGTAGTCGAGAGTTATTTTTATTGCTTATAGAAGATAGTGTTGTGACTGTAATTTACTTATACTTAAATTCTACATCTAACTTGCATGGCTTTTTTTCAAATCTAAGCTCTGTGTTTCTTTGATAGGGTATCGTGTTTTGGTTGGCTACAAAATGTGATATTCATTCGCAAATAATTTAGGCTTCTATTCTTGTTGATTACAATGATTATGAAATAGACAATTTAAGCAAATATATTCAATAATTTTTTAGTAAAAACTTTGCATTTCTTCTAACGCAGTAATATCTTGGCATTCTTCTCAAGCAAATCGCTTGGAAACTAATTTTAATATAACCATGTTTTTTGAAATTCATAAACAAAATTAAATATTAGAAAACAATACTTTTATATTCAACAAAATTATTTAATAGTAGTAGTATATAATAGGGCAAGCTGGGACAGGCTTCAGGCTGTGGTGTGTGGTGGGGTCAATGACCGACCGACCTCTGACGTCACGGCGGCCATCTTGGATGGTTGTGACCTTGACCTTTGACCTTGACCTTGAATTTCATCCTCAAAAATCGCCAAAATCCTCCAAAATTGGGCAAAATTTGCCCAAAATTCCTCAAAAATCGCCAAAATTTCCATTTCTGTGGAAAAAAGTTCCGCCAAAAATTCGCAAAAAATTCCTCAATTCGAAAATCAGGATTTCGAAAATCCTCAAAAGTCGTTTTGCCCTAGAAAGAACCCTAATTCCTAAAACTGGCTTAAAACTCCTAAGAGATAGCCGCTTATAAGCCATTTCTAGGAATAAGGATACCATGACCGCCATCTTGGATTATGTCGTCACCGATGCATTTTTCGTTACGGCCGCCATCTTTAACTTTTTTATTTATTATCCGATTTTAATAAAATATTTTTTAAAAATTATAAAAAAAATTAAATAATAAAATTTTAATAAAACATTGATAAAAAACAAACATTAACGTCACGGAGTTCGGAGTCCTCGGTTCGAACCCGGTGAGGGCAAAAAAAATTAAAAATGGCGACAGGCTCCTTCCTTAATGGTGGCTGCAGGCAGACTGACTCCCACCACTTTTCTTAAAGCAGATATATCGTCACCTAGTATGACGTCATGTCCGCCATCTTGTCTTCGTTGCTGGAGACCACCATCTTGTTTTCGTCGGCGAGAGTGTGCTGACGCCATGTTAGTTTAGTTCTTATCCGCTAGAGTGCAGTAATCATTTATTACTAAGGTGCCCGCCATCTTGAAATTTGGACGACATATTGAAAATCCGTAATTATTTAGCTAGAAATTCGGGAAAAATTTCTAAATTCGTTAAATAAATCACTCATTAATTTACATATTGATTCGATCCGCTCCTGTCCTTGGTTCGATACTTGATCGATGCAATAATGTTTAATTTTATGTAAAAAATAATAATTTCAATAAACCATGTTCAACATTCGTAAAGAGACTCTAAATCCTCTACGACCACCATCCTATCAGACATCAAGACCACCATATTGGAAATGCGTAATTTTAATGCTAGAGATCCGGGAAAAAGTTCAGAAATCATTAAATAAATTTCCGATCAATAAACTGATTAATTAGATCGACTAAGTTCCTTGGTACGATCCCAGGCCGATACAAAACAACTTTAATATTTTAAAAAAGCACCACTAAAGTGTAAGGTTCGAGGAATTAAACACCGCAAGTTCTTTTACAAACATAATATTTATTACATAATTTCTATTCTACTACAGGATCACTTACGAAAGCCAGCAATCTTATAATCATTAGGTTCCGCAGCGGTGTGAAATGACTAATTCTTAGCTCCAATCGGTTTATACTAGACAGAGTCCAGCCAGAACCTTTACAGACATAGTCCACCTCTTCTTGACAGAGTTTCTGGATACCGTTTTTAACAGTTTGCTTCACATCGTTAGAACTGTAAATTACTGCAGCCGATGTCTTGAATGCACACTTCTTCACTTTGTCATCGAACGGATATGGCTTTCCATATATACAGTCCAACCACAAGTTATATTTCAAAGGTCCGTTTGTTGCTACATCATCAGTAAGCTGATTGATTATCTTCTGTCTGATATCGTCAAGAAAATTACAAATGTCCTTCGACTCACCGAACGTATTTAGATAATAGTAGTCTTTCAAAGTTCCACGAAATGCAGACTGCGCCAAGTAGAAGCCATTATCGTTCACTTGTAATGCTCCGAACACAGTCTTAGGTTTAGTTCCATGTTCAGACGTCATAACAATCGGTTGCTGGGCATCTGTTTTTTTGATTGTACGCTTTCGTGTCTCCAATCTAAAGCGAGGAGCCGAAATGTCGGCAGGTAGTTCAGCAGTAGGAGCACAGACTCCACCTTTACATTTTTTCGCATGATGTCGCAAACTGTCAATTCGAGTAAACCATTTAAGGCACTCATCACATCGAAACTTCATGCGAGAAGGATTCTTCGTGCATTTGCTCCGCTCATGTCTTCGTGCATCATGGGAAAATGCGAACGATGTATCACAGTAGCTGCAAGGATACCGTGGTGATGAAGACGATCCTTTCAGACCCGATCCAGATACAGACATTGCAACAGTAGTACCATTTCCAGGCATTCTCTTATGCACATCGATGCATCGTTGTTGCGCCGAAACCTTTACTTTCTGCCGCACAGCAGGACCTTTGCATGCCTTCATGTGCGTTTTCATATTATCTTTTCTGGCAAACTGCTTATGACATTTCTCACAAACAAACATTTTACGATATAGGTTATTGGCACATTCGCTCCTCTCGTGTCGCCGGGCATTGCTGTTGTTTGAGAAAATCTTGTCGCAGTAACAGCACCGATGTTCGCTAGTTGTCAAATCAGCATCCATTGAAGTCTCCATCGAGGTCGTATCGTCGATCGTCGTGGTTTCCTGCACATCCAGCTCAGTAGTCATTAAGCTATCTTCTGCTGGTGGTATCACATCTGTTGAAATCTCCTCCAATGTCGACGTCGTCGTCGTTGCCAACGGGATCTGCTCCACCATTGTCGTCGCTGACGTCAAGGTTCCCGTAGACGATGGTACAACGTCCATCGAGTTCGGCGTTAAAGTCGGTAAAGATGCCATCGAGTTCTCAAGAACAGGTAATTACACGACTTATGCACCAGATGAAATAATCTAGGTGATCCTTACACCGTCGACGACAGTAACAAACTGAGCGACCTGCTGTCTAGGACTCGCTTATATACATGCACCGGATGGAATAATACGCAAGTCAAATCAAGAACCATTTACTATAATACTAGAGTCAAAACAACATTAAAAATAGAAGGACCATCAACGAAAAGGCAGCACATTTGGAAGCACCGACAACGAAAAGGCAGCACATTTGGAAGCACCGACTACGAAAAGGCAGCACATTTGGAAGCACCGACTACGAAAAGGCAGCACATTTGGAAGCACCGACAACGAAAAGGCAGCACATTTGGAAGCACCGACAACGAAAAGGCAGCACATTTGGAAGCACCGACAACGAAAAGGCAGCACATTTGGAAGCACCGACAACGAAAAGGCAGCACATTTGGAAGCACCGACAACGAAAAGGCAGCACATTTGGAAGCTCCATCAACAAAAAAAAAAGGCAAAAAGGAAGCACAAGTTACGAGATCTATGTCTTAGTTAGAAATCAGAATACAAGAAATAAAAACATTAAATTCTTATAATTTAAATTATTTATTTTATTGCTTTACACTATACAAATGCAAGTAAAACAAGCCATTATTGTATGTAGCCAGCATTCCTCAGTTCCTTGAGTATGAAGGATATTTCTTTGATGCACGAATAGTTTCCTGCACAAAGCGAACCATGTAGAAGTCTTAGCCGGTCAACCAATATGTTTGGATCTTTCCATGATGTGTAATCATTCTCTTCTACCACCATCTTCCTTGCACCTTTATAATTATTATGATTTCTGGTGTCTTCCGTTTTACCACCAACCGCAGGGTAACTTTCATGTTTGAGACGGTGATCATCACAAGCTTGATCAGATTTATTTAATATATCACGTCGTTTCCATCGTTTCGGTCTCAGGACACCGCCACATTCTTCAATCTTGGCAGCTTTAGGTGCTTCATCATAGTCTATGTCTTTGTAAACAGCCTCAGAGTCACTGTAACAATCACCGTAGAAGGAATCGTCTTCACCCAATTTACCGTAATAATTCGATGTTGATGATGTTGAAGTGTCTTCATCGTCTTCATGCTTCCTTTTTAGGAGTCCATCATTTTTACAAAGTAGGAAAGATCTACTTGAATTCGGCTGGAATATATTCTCACTTTTCACGTTAAGGATTCTTCCATTGTCTTCATTCTTCCGTAAATCATCAACCTCCTTCAATTTAAGTTCGTTGTCGAGATCGGAAGAGCCAAGAAAATTATTGGCGTAATGCAGATCACTCTTCCTTAGGCTAGTAGATTCATCGTTGTCCTCTAGCCTGTACGCAGGCTTGGCGCTACAAGTTCTGCCATGTCTTTTTAGGCTCTCTCTCCGCGTAAACGACTTGCTACATCTAACACAACTTATCATATTGCGCAGTGGATTTTTAACACAGTCATTCTTCTCGTGTTGTCTTTTATTCTTTCTCAAGATAAACTCTTTACTGCAAAACTTACACCTATGTTCTTCCGATACAGCGTCAGATCCCAAATCGGAATTCATATTAGTTACTGAGACTAACGTCAGATACCAATTGAGTGTTTTAAATTAGATCCAATACTTAAATAGAAATATTTTCATATTTCATCAGCGAGAATTAATATATCTCATGCAAAAGTACTTTATGCATGTAGTTCTGCTTTTCAACAACAGATGTCGCCACATGTTGCTTGCAGGTAAATAATATTTAGTTCTTTTATGCGGGATGCGGGATGCTCACTAACGATCGCAAAAGAAGGATGGCTTCGCTAGACTCCAAGGAAAAGGAAGTTCGTCTTGCATGTTGGTGCTCCACAGATGTCTCATGGCGTAATATTAATTTGACTGAGTAATGATATTTTTTAATTCCACCTGATAAAAATATTGCAAGTTTTGATTTAGTAGCAGAAATTATCGAATTAAATGTAACTCCAAATAAAATGACATGTCTCATTAGTCAAAAAAAAAAAAAATCCATGCAGACAGCGGTTTCTCAGAATAGTCAGAAACATTTGAAGAAACCACAGGAATGATTGCAAGAACACGGGAAAAACCATCAAAATACTGACAAGAATAATCAGGAGCACACGGGAAAAACCATCAAAATACTAACAAGAATAATCAGGAGCACACGGGAAAAACCATCAAAATACTGACAAGAATAATCAGGAGCACACGGAGAAAACCATCATAATATTGACCAGATTAATCAGAAGTACTCGGAGAAAACCACCACATGTTTTCTTTGATATCATAAAATTACAGGAAAAAATATTTAAAAATAAAAATAAATTAATAAAAAAAATACATAAATTTCTGGCTTGTACAAGAACTTTATCTTTGCTCAACAATGATAAGTTTACAAGCTAGCAGAAACTGTTTATGCATTTTTTTTATTAATTTATTTTTATTTTTAAATATTTTTTCCTGTAATTTTATGATATCAAAGAAAACATGTGGTGGTTTTCTCCGAGTACTTCTGATTAATCTGGTCAATATTATGATGGTTTTCTCCGTGTGCTCCTGATTATTCTTGTCAGTATTTTGATGGATTTTCCCGTGTGCTCCTGATTATTCTTGTCAGTATTTTGATGGTTTTTCCCGTGTGCTCCTGATTGTTCTTGTCAGTACTTTGATGGTTTTTCCCGTGTTCTTGCAATCATTCCTGTGGTTTCTTCAAGTGTTTCTGACTATTCTGAGAAACCGCTGTCTGCATGGATTTTTTTTTTTGACTAATGAGACATGTCATTTTATTTGGAGTTACATTTAATTCGATAATTTCTGCTACTAAATCAAAACTTGCAATATTTTTATCAGGTGGAATTAAAAAATATCATTACTCAGTCAAATTAATATTACGCCATGAGACATCTGTGGAGCACCAACATGCAAGACGAACTTCCTTTTCCTTGGAGTCTAGCGAAGCCATCCTTCTTTTGCGATCGTTAGTGAGCATCCCGCATCCCGCATAAAAGAACTAAATATTATTTACCTGCAAGCAACATGTGGCGACATCTGTTGTTGAAAAGCAGAACTACATGCATAAAGTACTTTTGCATGAGATATATTAATTCTCGCTGATGAAATATGAAAATATTTCTATTTAAGTATTGGATCTAATTTAAAACACTCAATTGGTATCTGACGTTAGTCTCAGTAACTAATATGAATTCCGATTTGGGATCTGACGCTGTATCGGAAGAACATAGGTGTAAGTTTTGCAGTAAAGAGTTTATCTTGAGAAAGAATAAAAGACAACACGAGAAGAATGACTGTGTTAAAAATCCACTGCGCAATATGATAAGTTGTGTTAGATGTAGCAAGTCGTTTACGCGGAGAGAGAGCCTAAAAAGACATGGCAGAACTTGTAGCGCCAAGCCTGCGTACAGGCTAGAGGACAACGATGAATCTACTAGCCTAAGGAAGAGTGATCTGCATTACGCCAATAATTTTCTTGGCTCTTCCGATCTCGACAACGAACTTAAATTGAAGGAGGTTGATGATTTACGGAAGAATGAAGACAATGGAAGAATCCTTAACGTGAAAAGTGAGAATATATTCCAGCCGAATTCAAGTATATCTTTCCTACTTTGTAAAAATGATGGACTCCTAAAAAGGAAGCATGAAGACGATGAAGACACTTCAACATCATCAACATCGAATTATTACGGTAAATTGGGTGAAGACGATTCCTTCTACGGTGATTGTTACAGTGACTCTGAGGCTGTTTACAAAGACATAGACTATGATGAAGCACCTAAAGCTGCCAAGATTGAAGAATGTGGCGGTGTCCTGAGACCGAAACGATGGAAACGACGTGATATATTAAATAAATCTGATCAAGCTTGTGATGATCACCGTCTCAAACATGAAAGTTACCCTGCGGTTGGTGGTAAAACGGAAGACACCAGAAATCATAATAATTATAAAGGTGCAAGGAAGATGGTGGTAGAAGAGAATGATTACACATCATGGAAAGATCCAAACATATTGGTTGACCGGCTAAGACTTCTACATGGTTCGCTTTGTGCAGGAAACTATTCGTGCATCAAAGAAATATCCTTCATACTCAAGGAACTGAGGAATGCTGGCTACATACAATAATGGCTTGTTTTACTTGCATTTGTATAGTGTAAAGCAATAAAATAAATAATTTAAATTATAAGAATTTAATGTTTTTATTTCTTGTATTCTGATTTCTAACTAAGACATAGATCTCGTAACTTGTGCTTCCTTTTTGCCTTTTTTTTTTTGTTGATGGAGCTTCCAAATGTGCTGCCTTTTCGTTGTCGGTGCTTCCAAATGTGCTGCCTTTTCGTTGTCGGTGCTTCCAAATGTGCTGCCTTTTCGTTGTCGGTGCTTCCAAATGTGCTGCCTTTTCGTTGTCGGTGCTTCCAAATGTGCTGCCTTTTCGTTGTCGGTGCTTCCAAATGTGCTGCCTTTTCGTAGTCGGTGCTTCCAAATGTGCTGCCTTTTCGTAGTCGGTGCTTCCAAATGTGCTGCCTTTTCGTTGTCGGTGCTTCCAAATGTGCTGCCTTTTCGTTGATGGTCCTTCTATTTTTAATGTTGTTTTGACTCTAGTATTATAGTAAATGGTTCTTGATTTGACTTGCGTATTATTCCATCCGGTGCATGTATATAAGCGAGTCCTAGACAGCAGGTCGCTCAGTTTGTTACTGTCGTCGACGGTGTAAGGATCACCTAGATTATTTCATCTGGTGCATAAGTCGTGTAATTACCTGTTCTTGAGAACTCGATGGCATCTTTACCGACTTTAACGCCGAACTCGATGGACGTTGTACCATCGTCTACGGGAACCTTGACGTCAGCGACGACAATGGTGGAGCAGATCCCGTTGGCAACGACGACGACGTCGACATTGGAGGAGATTTCAACAGATGTGATACCACCAGCAGAAGATAGCTTAATGACTACTGAGCTGGATGTGCAGGAAACCACGACGATCGACGATACGACCTCGATGGAGACTTCAATGGATGCTGATTTGACAACTAGCGAACATCGGTGCTGTTACTGCGACAAGATTTTCTCAAACAACAGCAATGCCCGGCGACACGAGAGGAGCGAATGTGCCAAAAACCTATATCGTAAAATGTTTGTTTGTGAGAAATGTCATAAGCAGTTTGCCAGAAAAGATAATATGAAAACGCACATGAAGGCATGCAAAGGTCCTGCTGTGCGGCAGAAAGTAAAGGTTTCGGCGCAACAACGATGCATCGATGTGCATAAGAGAATGCCTGGAAATGGTACTACTGTTGCAATGTCTGTATCTGGATCGGGTCTGAAAGGATCGTCTTCATCACCACGGTATCCTTGCAGCTACTGTGATACATCGTTCGCATTTTCCCATGATGCACGAAGACATGAGCGGAGCAAATGCACGAAGAATCCTTCTCGCATGAAGTTTCGATGTGATGAGTGCCTTAAATGGTTTACTCGAATTGACAGTTTGCGACATCATGCGAAAAAATGTAAAGGTGGAGTCTGTGCTCCTACTGCTGAACTACCTGCCGACATTTCGGCTCCTCGCTTTAGATTGGAGACACGAAAGCGTACAACCAAAAAAACAGATGCCCAGCAACCGATTGTTATGACGTCTGAACATGGAACTAAACCTAAGACTGTGTTCGGAGCATTACAAGTGAACGATAATGGCTTCTACTTGGCGCAGTCTGCATTTCGTGGAACTTTGAAAGACTACTATTATCTAAATACGTTCGGTGAGTCGAAGGACATTTGTAATTTTCTTGACGATATAAGACAGAAGATAATCAATCAGCTTACTGATGATGTAGCAACAAACGGACCTTTGAAATATAACTTGTGGTTGGACTGTATATATGGAAAGCCATATCCGTTCGATGACAAAGTG
Source organism: Bacillus rossius redtenbacheri (assembly GCF_032445375.1). NCBI lineage: Eukaryota > Metazoa > Arthropoda > Insecta > Phasmatodea > Bacillidae > Bacillus > Bacillus rossius. Next base: position 29,656,183 of record NC_086338.1, on the reverse strand, counting down.
AAGAAGTGTGCATTCAAGACATCGGCTGCAGTAATTTACAGTTCTAACGATGTGAAGCAAACTGTTAAAAACGGTATCCAGAAACTCTGTCAAGAAGAGGTGGACTATGTCTGTAAAGGTTCTGGCTGGACTCTGTCTAGTATAAACCGATTGGAGCTAAGAATTAGTCATTTCACACCGCTGCGGAACTAAATGATTATAAGATTGCTGGCTTTCGTAAGTGATCCTGTAGTAGAATAGAAATTATGTAATAAATATTATGTTTGTAAAAGAACTTGCGGTGTTTAATTCCTCGAACCTTACACTTTAGTGGTGCTTTTTTAAAATATTAAAGTTGTTTTGTATCGGCCTGGGATCGTACCAAGGACCTTAGTCGATCTAATTAATCAGTTTATTGATCGGAAATTTATTTAATGGTTTTCTGAACTTTTTCCCGGATCTCTAGCATTAAAATTACGCATTTCCAATATGGTGGTCTTGATGTCTGATAGGATGGTGGTCGTAGAGGATTTAGAGTCTCTTTACGAATGTTGAACATGGTTTATTGAAATTATTATTTTTTACATAAAATTAAACATTATTGCATCGATCAAGTATCGAACCAAGGACAGGAGCGGATCGAATCAATATGTAAATTAATGAGTGATTTATTTAACGAATTTAGAAATTTTTCCCGAATTTCTAGCTAAATAATTACGGATTTTCAATATGTCGTCCAAATTTCAAGATGGCGGGCACCTTAGTAATAAATGATTACTGCACTCTAGCGGATAAGAACTAAACTAACATGGCGTCAGCACACTCTCGCCGACGAAAACAAGATGGTGGTCTCCAGCAACGAAGACAAGATGGCGGACATGACGTCATACTAGGTGACGATATATCTGCTTTAAGAAAAGTGGTGGGAGTCAGTCTGCCTGCAGCCACCATTAAGGAAGGGGCCTGTCGCCATTTTTAATTTTTTTTTGTCCTCACCGGGTTCGAACCGAGGACTCCGAACTCCGTGACGTTAATGTTTGTTTTTTATCAATGTTTTATTAAAATTTTATTATTTAATTTTTTTTATAATTTTTAAAAAAATATTTTATTAAAATCGGATAATAAATAAAAAAGTTAAAGATGGCGGCCGTAACGAAAAATGCATCGGTGACGACATAATCCAAGATGGCGGTCATGGTATCCTTATTCCTAGAAATGGCTTATAAGCGGCTATCTCTTAGGAGTTTTAAGCCAGTTTTAGGAATTAGGGTTCTTTCTAGGGCAAAACGACTTTTGAGGATTTTCGAAATCCTGATTTTCGAATTGAGGAATTTTTTGCGAATTTTTGGCGGAACTTTTTTCCACAGAAATGGAAATTTTGGCGATTTTTGAGGAATTTTGGGCAAATTTTGCCCAATTTTGGAGGATTTTGGCGATTTTTGAGGATGAAATTCAAGGTCAAGGTCAAAGGTCAAGGTCACAACCATCCAAGATGGCCGCCGTGACGTCAGAGGTCGGTCAGTCATTGACCCCACCACACACCACAGCCTGAAGCCTGTCCCAGCTTGCCCTATTATATACTACTAATAGTAAAGAGTAATTTATAATGCTTTTAATCGTCTTAGAGGAAAGTTCAATACTAAATATTATGTATATTAAGTTGACTTAAACACATTTAATGGCAAGGTTTATCGTAGTCCATTATGAAACAAATTAAGTTAAAAATTATAATTATTTTATAAAGTGGCAAACTACTTTTGTCACACGCCACTGAATGACACATCAATAGTTCGTATAACTAAAGATTTTGCTTCATCACGTGTTGTTAAAATCATTCTACCCTTATGAGACTTATGTAATGTAATAGAAATTTCTATAAATAAATAAAATTAGGGTATTTACTTAAATATTTCTAGAACAGGATTGTTGTACAGACCTTGGTATAGCACGAATATTTCTTAAATCACAATTAATTAAGTGTTCAATTACACATGTCGATGCATATGTGGTAATACACAAGTGTTAAAATATTACTGTCTTCATTGCAGATGCATAAACACACTTTCCAATCAAAAAATGGGTAATTTTTTTCAGAGTAAATTTACAACGGAGATACATTCGAACATAAAAGAATCTCATTAAATTGACATGTGCTTCCTATTATAATAGCACTAATTGATTTCATCGTTATACTTGTGCTAATCCCTGTAATTTATTAATTATCAGTAAACTATGTTTGAGTGGCCAAGACTTAAGAAAGAACACGATCTGTTTGAAATTTTGTCTGTAATGACCAGAGATTAGGAAAGTATAAAAATGAAGCATAAGCAGCCTTAAGTAAAGCATGTACTTCTAACACTTGTATTTTATTCACATGCAGAATATTGTCAGTTTTGACAAACGATCCTTATTAAGGTTTTTTTTCGTATACGACAGTTGGATCGTAATATGTTATCAAAGTTTAAATATAGTTATAAATCTCATCAATAAAATTATTTAGAATTAGGTATACTGTGGTTTTAATTTGTTCCAGCATCTTATCTCGAATTCAACAATTCTTAAAAGTAAGTTGGCCTATATGCAGCCTACGTATTATTCTGCTACCGTTGTTCTGTAAATAATATGCCAATGGTACTAAATTTGAGAACTATCTCAAATTTGGGACGATTTGCAAAAGGAGCAGTGAAGAACGGCTAATACAAATGTAAAAAAGATGTCCATCTCTTTGGCACTTGAATTTCACTGTTCCACATTTCCGTATATTAGGAAACACCCCACTCACTCAGAAACAATTCCTCACTTCTGGTCTGCTAGGTGAAGCGATGTTGAAGGTCAGATAGTGGATGACACGATTTTGAACCTCAACCCATCCATAATTATTTAGTTTAGTCATGATTATCTAAAATTACTCCACACAAAATTCTCGTACAGTTCGATACAAGACAACATGCACTCTAATGTTTTTTCATGTAAAAAAAAACATACATTTGTAAAATTTATACTTACACGAAAACAACTACGTCACTGCAAAATAGTGTTCTAAATAGTACTGGGTTCGGATTGTTAACCGGGCACTTATGCTTTTTACTGTTCCAGTACCTTTAATATTTAAAGTTATTTTTAAACCTTTCCCTGAATATTTTTCCGGTATTAACTGTGCACATAAATAAACATAATAAAACAAAATATAGTCAAATTATTGAATATTCTGATATTTTCCATGGTTAAAATACGATGATTGAATGAAACACAAATCAAAATATAAAATTATGGGCCAATTTTCGTAAAAAAAAATAATCAGTATCATCTCGAAAAACATTTTTTTATATGTGCCAAAATAACCATAGCTATGTGTTGTATAAAGTTACAATGTATATCTTGTAGTGCTATAGACTGTTTACTGGCAACTGGTTTCCAAAGGAATTATTTTGTAAAAGTACGGAAGTTATTTCCAGTGTGTTGGCTCAGCGTCCCGCTGGCAGTGACGTCACTAGAGCCGGTTGACACGTGACCATGCAGACCTGAGGACGGATCGCCCACGGCTTGCAGCTAGGACCAGCCCGGGCATTCTCCTCCTGTGTTCAGGCGCGCTATACAGAAATCAAGGTTCCCGAACTGAGATTCGAACCCGGATCGTAGACTGAAAGAGTAATTATTTAATTAATCTCACAGACGAGAGAACCACACCCGAAGTTCCCCGAAGTTCATGCTCGCTTTTTTTTCCTGTTCTATCTCATTGTATAAACCGGTGTGGCATTAAATTTTGCGGTAGATTAGGATAGGTTAGTTACATTATGAATACTTTAAAACATTTTGAATGGTTGGTTACATTAGGTAAGTATAGCCACATTAAAAATACTGTGAAATAATTTTATGGTTGCTTAGCAAATAACTTTTAATATGTAGCTATCCAGGGCTAGGAAACCGTTTACATGATTTCACAGTATATTTAATGTAGCTATCCTAACCAAATAAACCGTTCACAATGTTTTGAAGTATTTATAATGTAGCTTACCTAACCTAATTGACCATTATTTATCATGAGTTACAATGAACAAACAAACCGAAGATGCACGATTGGGCGTTTGGCTCTTTCGTCTGTGAAAAGAAGGCTTCCTGTAAAGAGGACAGGATAGGTCTCAGCGTGCATGAATGAAGAGAATACAAAAACAATAAATAATACAATATGAATGACTTTACATAATTCGATTGGGGTGAATTTTGTCGACCGGATATTTTCAATACGGAAACCGGAATGTAGATAAAGAGTCAATGCCGTGTGCTGATAAAAAAACAAATTGCAAAAGGTTTTTTTTTATAAAATAAGAGATAGGAACCAAAGAACGAACCACTATAAAAATTTTTGCTGTTAAAATTATTAAATTCACTTAAGAAAACCTCTACGACAACCAAATTTTATAGCGATATTTTTTTATTAATATAGCTTAACTTCAGTAATTGGAAGTGATAGTGTAAGCGATGGCATGAAAAGTTTAAATGAAATAGGTGCCTGTTTAACCATTTTAAAAATTGTCAACCTCATAAGATGATTGGGGGGTGTGATTTCATTCAGGTATAATATAAACTCTAAAACTCTAAAACAATAAATTGAGTTAATTGATCTGTACGAAAAATTAAAAAGATATTCTGACCTGACTTTAAAAAATGTCATTCTTAAACAATTTTGTTATGAACTAAATCTTTTATATACTTAACAAATTTACTGTATCTATTTATTTAGTAAAAAATGTTGGGAATGACTTAAATACTTGTCTTTAAATTGTAATATTTAAACAATTCTCTCAAATTGCGCGAGTGAAGACGTTGGTTTTAATCTAGTACTAACTAAAAGTAATCGGTGCATGGCTACCATATATGCGAAAAGTGAAACTTCACAACGGGTTTTAATTTTATGTCAACTCATAAAGAAACGTCGCAGTTAGCAAATCTGGTACCCATGGCCCCCCAAATTCTATTACGGGCCCTAGATCCAGGATCAGATACGCCCCCTCCCTATTTTACAGTCGCGTGCTTCATTATAACTGCGTGGTTATTTCTTATCCATACTATTTGTAGAATATAATTTAACCTGAAGATACAGGTATTACGGTAACTTTTTTTGTAAGTTGAAACTAAACTTTATTTATAAAATTATTTTACTTAACAATGACCACAGAGACATTTTTTTTGCTCCTTACACAATTTTTGGTTATCCTCTCATGAAGTCTGTGCAGAAGATTCAAGTCAAAAAGTCCTCAAAACAGCAGAATCGAGCTAACACTTGTAATTTGTCAAAAAATATATATTTCTGGTTTAACTGGATACACATTACCACAATGAAATGGCAGAAAAGTGAGCAAGTGAGCAAGTAGGAAAGAAAGTGTGCAAGGTGCGTGCTCTAATCCCAACATGCCATCGAGCTCCTTTACTTCTGTCAGTTACTCTAATACCTGTTCTTTACACACACTCTTCATAACCTACAATCTTCGTCACCCAGCACACTTTCGTTTACTCGCATTTTGTTACGTTTCGCTTTGCTGCCAAACCCCTTCGCCGGTTGCAAAGAAGTTTAACTTTATAATCTTTTTAGGGTACCTAATTTAAAAGATCTTTCAGGTTAAGAACCAGCTTTGAGTACCGAAAGAAGTTGGTTCTCTGAGAGAAAAGCACAATGGAACGTACGACGTGATGGAGGGAAAAGAAAGGAATTACTCCGAATACGCCTGTGCTGCCCCCGTGGGTGAAGTCGGAACTGAATCACGAGATACGAGCGCGTCGGCGGACGTGCTAAAAATGGCATCCAACCGCGCGGTATTATTCATTCAGGCGCCAACCTCTCTAATGCCTTTATACGGGGGACCGGTGCTCGTCAGCCGCGTTTACGGCCGGCGGGGGGTTGGAACCCCCTGTCGGGGGACCGGCCGTATAACGTTGCGCGGCGCTCGGACGACGCCGTTCCGTTTTACGATAATCGCGAGAGGGTAAACCCCGCGCACCACGGCGCCCCCAGGACGAGTTCTATTTCCAGCCGCGGGCATCGGCCGAACAAAAAAAAAATTGGTTGTCTGTAAAGTCGGTTTACGGACGATAGTTTAACGCGAGAACTTCATAACAAAACATTGATGAAATTATTGCATACTTTTATGAGTAAAATTGAATCATTTTTAATGAATTATCACTATTTTCAATGGATACAAAGAAGGAGTGGAATGAAATCTACAATTTAATTGATAAATTTACTTTTATTTGCACTCATTAATTCAAATATGTTTATTACTTTAAGGACAGATTATTTTAACCACCTATAACTTTTATACATGTTTGCTATTTAACTTCTTCCAATCTGTGTTATTCTGTTAAGGATAGGACGATGATAGGAAAAGTAGGAAACGAATGGGAGTGTTTCAAGTTTAATATACCTCGAAAAAGTCAAATCTATGGTTGTTCCAATCGAGTGGAAGAGAGATAGATGCGGCGCAAGCGTACAATGAGCGTAACGGGACAAAGCGTAACGGGACTATGTGCGTAACGGGACTATGTGCGTAACGGGACAATGAGTAATCCTTTTTCATGCTTGCAGCCGGCGTTCATCGATTTATTGGACGTTGTCACGTCAAAAAGGTGAGCGAATCTTTCAGTACTCGTCAGTGATGTAGTAACATTTAACCTCGGTAACAACCAAAATTCACGTGTTCTCACGTAGTCCATGTTGCAAATGTACCTTATACTCGGGCTCGAAATTTAACGTAGAATTCCCTTTCAAATAATGACCGGCGTGAAAAAAAATCATACGCAAATTTCGTTTTCAAATGTATTTCTGGACGCGAATCACCCGTAGTTTCCGCACCCGCCGCTAGAATTCGCTGCCGGAGCAGCTACGTCGACTATCGAATCATTCGATTTTCAGAAGTGAAATTTTAAACTATATACCTAATTGAAACGGCTCCGGTGAAAGCGATAAAGACTTGGAAGACTACGATACCCCGGGTTCGGACGTTATTTTCGACAAAGAATTTTATTAAAATACTGCCTAGCTTGTAAAAATTCATGAACTGGTTATTACTATTAAAGTTTTCCTTTGGATTGGTGAACGTTTGGTTTGCACCATACCGTCTGTTAAACATTTCCGTTCCTTTGCTTCCATCGCATTTACGAAATTACTCCTAACAATTGCCGCATACCGAGAGAAAAGATGTTCACAAAAAAAAACTTTGACTCTCTGGTCTTAGCCGGTTTCCGTTTTTTTGCGGCGTGTCTGGCTGCCTTTTGGCCGAGCGGTATGAGCCACTACGGGAAGCAGCCTTTGATTCATTTAATAATGATCAGACCGGGAGGTATCGCAAGTTTGTCGTTTGCTCGTGCAAATTCGCGATTGGAAATTTATCGAACTCCAATGAGATTTTCACTGATTGATTTTATGTTCAGTTTGAAAGTGATATGTGAGAAATTGCGGCAGTTATCTTGTCCACAAAACTGATGTATTATACAGATTAATAAGGATAGCAGTCTTTCGCAGCCACTGTCTGAATTTGCTTGGCTTGTGGGTTTTAGCCGCTTGAAGGCGTTTGCAGTGACTTAGGTAAGTAACGCCTTCCTTGAAGATGACGACCGTAAAGGCGAGAAAAACGTGGGTAAAATCTTCACATTCGACGAGACTAGAACCCACAAGCCAAAATACATTAGAGCGTAGATTTTTTCGCGGATTCAATGCGCTCCAGGCTAGACTCAACATTTGTTATGAGCAAACATCTGAGATCTGGGTAAATAGCATTTGGTAGGAGTAATTACGTAAAAATGGAACGGAAGTCGATGAACGAAAATGTGTAACAAATATGGCTGACTCACTTGTAGTAACTAATATAAACACCCTTCCTTTCGTAAACTTTATGGGACTCACCAGACGTATTTGTGTGCTAAATTTAACTTTATGATAGAGACATTAACCTGGAATATATTTGGCAAACTTAAAGAGTCACAGTTAAAAGTATTCGTAATTATAAAATACCTAAGACAACTAGCATTACATTAATTCTAATAGATATTATGCTCATATATTCCCAAGAGTCTTACTAGCACAGCGGTAGAGGGCACGCTTTTGTTAGCCCAAGGGACGAGGTTCAAATTGTCACTTCAATTTTTTTACTCTTTAAAATTACATTATAACAAAATAAAATAATAATATAGAATCACCTCAATACGTTTAAGGTTTGTTTGTAGAACGTATTTACAGACTGACGGCAGTCGTTTGAACAAACTCAAATATACAAACGTATACTTAGTGTAATAATATGTGTTTAGAAATGTTTAAGTTTAATAAAATTTTTGCAATGCCATGGAAATGTAACTTTAAACGTGTGCGGAATATTTATAGTACCTAGTAACTGTATAGTGAATTTTAACAAAATAAGCATTATTTTAATACAATTCCTTGCCGAAAATCAGGTTCAAAGCCGGGATTTTATATTACCCGGTACTTACAGTTTAAATTTTCTGACGGTTTCGTGCTGCTAATTGTTATCTGCGTTTGATGGTGGCAAACGAAATTTATAATTCAAGAAGTGAATTCTAGTGGCGGACGGAGAAAGTCTGTATGTGATTCGCATCCAAAATTTTGGTATTTGAAAAGCGAATACTTTATTTATCACACTCTAAATTGTTTTAAATGTTTAAATATTAAATTTCATGGCCGTTTGTAGTATTTTAAGTTTATATGCAACACGAACAAAGTGATAACACATGAATTTTCTCGAAACAGATGTTTGAATTTTACTGAGTGAGTATTGAAAGACGTGCTCACATATTTTTTTAAGGTAGACTTTAAATAAATACTACCATGTTGCGAAGTCCGGAAAATTTATATATATATTAGTTTAGTGGTCCATAGACCCCAAAAACCATCGTCAACTAAAAAGTATATATATATCACTATTTAGTGGACATGATAACGTCCGAAATTTTTCACAAATACCTTTTTACTGATAAAATCTCTTTGTGAATAATCTCGGCCAAGTTCGTTAACGGACAATATACATCGAAAGGGGTACAAATGGGGAAGGTTTTATCAAAAACAGAATAATGGCTGTAACTACTATAATATGGAAAATATCACATACGTTTGGATGTATTATAACTAGCAGGAGTAATACCAAAATCCTATCCCTGAATAAACTTTTATACCACCAACCATAACAGCAAGGGGTTGAAAAAAAACAAGGGTAGGAGGACAAAAAATTCATAACTCCCATATTAGGCACAACCTAGAATTCATACAAATTGTCTGTGAATCTTATAATTTTTATCTAAAACTTTGGTCTGTAAGAATTTTTTATTAGACGAACCATTGCTGCAAGGATTTGAAGAAAATGAGGGGTAGAATTAAAAAAATCATAATTACCTTAATAGGTACTCTAACAAATCCGTTCAAAATATTTGTAAATGTTATAAATATTATCCGAATTTTGTCTGAAGTATTTTTGATGAAATCAACCAATGATGCAAGGGTGGATAAAGAATCATTAGAATACAAAAAAAAAAAATAATAAATACCCCTGTAGGCACGCCATCAAATCCGTTCACATTGTTTGTAAATCTTTATAATTATTATACAAAACTTTCGACTGAAACAATTATTGATAATATAAACATTTACTGCAAGGGGTTGAAAAACCTGGGGTGAAATAGTAAAATTAATGTTCCCTATCATGTACTATATGGATTTTTTGTTGTTTAAATTTTCAATATTGTTGAAAACTTTTGTCTAAACTAAATTTTATGTATCTAATCGTTACTGCGACGGGTGGAAATAACAAGAGTAGAAAGACAAAAAAAAGTCACACTATCAAATCCGTTATAATTGTTTGCAAATCTCTTAAAATTTATCTAAAACATTTGGCTGAAACGTATCTCAACGGAAGACTGAACAATATGCTACACGAGTTCTCGCCAATGGCCCCGTCAGGATATAAACTGGTTGGAGTGCCGCAAAGTATCTATTTACGTTCCAGACGTCGTGAAGTACGGACATGAAGTCGTCAGAATCGTTTACCAGCGAGAACGCTGAGTGAATTTTCGCAAAGAATAAGAAATAACATTACGTCTGTGCTTGAAGCGATGGGCATAAAGTTTGGGTCACCTAACAGTTAAAGAAAGAAACCGCATTGGCATGAAAAAGATCAGATCTCTACCAGACGTCGGTGCATTAACACCTGATAGCGTAAAAGTTTCTTCTCGGTATTGGAAAAGTGCCGAATAAATATGGAACAAGAAATTCCCAACGTGGAAGATCCGGTCATTTTTGATGACAGCATTACCAAAATGGAAATGCACGAGTGTCAGCCTTTCCTGCTCGGACCGTATCGTGCTACCTTCTGAAGTACGAATCGCTATCCAGCACCAAGATATTTGTAGGGTAGGTGACCCAAATATGAGACCCGGCCTTAATATGAGACCCTTGGTTATCTTAATAAGTAAGAGCTGCTACCTATCAGCCGCTCTTGGAACTACCAGCAGCCTCCATTTCCCGTGCAAAAAGTGACTAAATAATATCAAATATGGAATTTGGAACATAATGTAGGGGATGTCTCATATTAGGAACACGTTTTTGTTTTCATAAAATTTAGTTCTTTTTTATTTCTTAGTTTAATTACTTTCTGTTTTAATACAAATGCTCAATCCTGTTTTGAGGTAAAAGTGCATTACATAATATATCTTCTAATATAAATAAATCTACCAATAGTGGTTTTTAATAACAAAATATAAATATTTTTAAAAAGGGATCTCATATTCGGTACACTTGCCCTACTTTACCATCGCAGTCATTTCTACGTATGAGGTACACTGACAAAAGCAGATGGCATGGATACGACAACGACAAATATATCCTGCAATGGTATACTTCACCTTATCGAGCGCATTACATATGAACTCCATGCCGCTGAGGTAGACCAGACGAGAGATTTAGGCATAAATTGCGCACTAAAAAATTACCTTTCTCTCACATCGTACAAACTGTCTTCTGCAAAGATGGACGGTTTGGCAATCGAGGATGATTACAAGAGTAGTGTAGAAAAGGTAAAGGTCATCCAATATGGTGTAAACAGTAACCAGTTTACAGTATATTTTAATTATTTCCTTTATAGTCTAATCTTTGGTTCTGGACACTGTTTCATAATTTATTTGTCTTGATAGTATTCTTCCATGGATAACATTTTCCTTTCGTGCTTTCTCATAGTCGCTATGTCTTTGGTTGCTACAACAAGAAAAAAGGAAAAATTCTAGGACGCCAAGGGAGTTGAATTGTGGAATTATTCAGCAATTTCCACATTCTATCTGCAGTAGACGACTTAATGAATCACCTGAATGTCTTAGTAGCACTAAGAAGAATTTATCTGTTATCTGATCATCAAATGGTGAGAAATTTCTATAACTACTATTTACAGCAGCATCCGGGATATGGGGTCTTCAGTTCCTGAGAACAGCATAACATCGTCGCAGTAGCTTAGAATTCCTTCCAGATACTATTCTACGAGTTCCTGTGATCGCGATTCTATCACCTGGAGGTGTTTTCCCTGAGATCATCTAGAACAATGCCCTACCAAACCCTGAGCTAGCAACGGTAGTGAAGTCCCAAATGATACCCAATGGTAAAACTAATATGAATGGTTTTGGAAGTAATATGAGGAAGTGCGGTATAAGTGTTGTTTTGCTAACTCCAGGTATAAATGATATTTACTTGGTTTGAACAGTCAATTTTAATTTAGCACTATCACTCCATTAAACATATATATTCTAGTAGTAACGATTTATATTAAAAGGAGTTTATACTAGATTTATTTGTTTTACTTATTTAATCACTTAAAAGAGTTTAGTTTTACATGTAATCACAATACTAGGAGTTTAGGCATAACATCGCAAAGTTAACTTAATCTTGACATGTTAGCTGGGTCAAATCGATTGTATCACAATAGTGATATAATAGAGTGTTGTAAAGGTGCATAAAATGCGAGTCTGCATATAATGACTTAGTTATTGAAGAATGTTAGTGATCTAAGTGCAGGCGTGTTGACATTATGTATCGGCATTAATAGAGACTTTTTTTTATAAAATCAGTGACAAGTTTCACTCAAAGGTGCGCCTGACGGCCCACAGTCAGGTTCATCCCGTGCTGACACGCAGGCCATCCAGTGGCCTGTAACTAGATTCGCGCCAGTCCAAGTCTGCCACATTCAAGGGCCCTTAGCCAAGTTTGTCGGCCCACCCCTCCCTGACAATCCTTTCTCTCGTGCTTTGCTGCGAGCTGGAGCACGGCGCTACAGCCTTCATCAAAGGTGCTATTTAAGAGTAAAACTTTATAAAAGCCTGAAGCCACGAACTAGTTTACTACAGGTCCAGAGACACCCCGTGGTTGGATAAAATGTCTTCGCGTTAGCGACTGAACTCCGTCAAATACACAGTCAAGCGCCCCCCCCCCCCCTCACCCACCCAAGGTGTTCTCCAAGGATAGATATAACTGATTTAGATTTATTAAAAAAGCCTGGATAGTGAAGATCAGTTGCAATTCAAAGATAAAGTCCTCGGAGTGCTGAAAGCGTCTTACACAGAAAAAAGTTTTTTCTGTGTTTTTAACAATAACTTATTTGAAAACCAGTTGTCAAGAAATAGGTTGTAAAAATACAGGAAATATATTGCTTTTTTGTACAACAGATGACTATTGTTTTTTTATATATTAAATAGGTTTTTTGAGATAATATTGAGTATTTCGTAATTTATTTGGCACATAATTTTATAATTCAATTGATGTTTCATTCAAGCATAATAATTTTAGTAAACCATGGAAAAGGTAATATAATATTCAATAATTGGACTTTATTTTGTTGTAACACGTTTATTATTGTCGCAGTTGATACTGAAAAGCTATTCGAAGAACGGTTTACAAATTGTTTTAACTATTGGAGGTAGGTACTGGGACAATGCAAAGCAATAATGCTCGGGAATTAATCCGGATCCATTATTACTGCGAACACAATTTTGTATTGATACAGTTGATTTAATTTAATGTAGAAATTTACAAATAAATCTAATTTTAACATGAATTTTTCTGTTCCATTTACAACAAAAAAAAAAGTGTGCAACTCAGTACACCTAATAGAAGTCATTGAGACCTCGACTCGCAAGTATATCATACGGGATAAAAAGGGCAGAGAAGAAAGAGAGAAAGAAGGCAATTTTCTAAATAAACATGAATTTACTCTAAATATATTTCTAAATATATTTCTATATATTTATATATATTATATATATATTATATATATTATTATATATATTATATATATTATTATATATATATTATATTATATAATATTATATTATTATTATATTATTATTATTATTATATAATATTATATATTATTATATATATTATTATATATATTATATATATTATATATAATATATATATTATATATTTATATATATATCTAAATATATTTCTAAATATATTTCTAAATATATTTCTAAATATTTCTAAATAAACATGAATTTACTTTATTACACACTTCAAAATAACTACTCAGGACATCAGTAATTATTGATCAATAAATACTTATCAATCAACAATAAATATTTATCACTGTTGAAATACTCTCACTAGCCTATATAAAGAAACTGCACTTGATACTGTTTCTTCAAACAATACAATCTTGCCATTTTCAACACGCCAAATTTCTGAACGAAATGTGAAATTTATATCAGGTAGCGCTGTCTATGCGGGAAATGCAGTGACTGTTTCGACAGCGCTCTCTACGCTACTGGTTGAACGAGGAGGAACACAAGTGGCTGGTACCAAAATGTAAAATTCATGGCACTCACAGCTGACTGTATAAGATGCTTATATCTATTCTCTGAAACAAGCGTATGCACAAACTCTGTCTTATATTTCATACATCAAACTTTTTTTTGTGGTGGTACGATGCGACTGGAGGAAGCGATGGACGCCGTGTACGATGGACAGCGCGTCAGACAAGTTGAATTGATCGTTGTCATTCAAATTCGTGCCGACAACACATCATGATTGAACACATTTTGCACTCTCACAATTATTACAATTTTGTTTAAGCCTAAGATACATCTACTGAATATAATATATATTACAATAAAATCCAAAATAATTATAAATTATGTCGATGGCCTTCGGCCTAGTTTTCTGTAGCGAAAGTAATTTAAATAAAACAAAACACGTATAATTATGTTTTACGGGTATCCTGGAAATAACACGCATAAAACGAGTAACTTGTGCACGAAATAAAATAAGTTTACAACAGTAATTAATATTTATAAAGGGAAAGAGGCACTGGCTCCACTGCGTCCTCTCGCGGTGGATTGTGGGATTGGCGGAGGTCGCTGGCGGGAGGTTTGAATGATGGGGCTTGTCTGGCGGAGAGACATACGGTGATGGAGGGGGCACCTCGGGCGAAGCCCCAGGCCGACGTCATATTATCATCTGCATTATTGTAAACTAGATAATAACAACGTACATTGAAATGCCTTCATTTACTCCAACTAACAGAATAAAAAATTAAATTTTTAAGAGCTGGTTTTTTCCTTGAAAACACAAAAAAATTTTACACAACAGTTCACACAAATACTGAGTACCTACTACAATAAGCAAAAAAAGAATATAATTTCATACATTTTTGTTTAGTGTTTTCCAGCTAATGAATTATTTTTGATTCAAACTTTGACATTCATATTTTTTTTTGTCAATTACTGTTCACTTCCCCACTTGTACATACTGTATAACATCCGTTTCAACTGGCATATCAGTGTAATTTGTTTCATGTTTAACGTCTGTAGCTGTAAAATAAAATTTTAGCAATAAATAAAAATTCCTCGGATTAGCTGGAACTTCAAATAAATAGAAAGTAATAGATTTTCTGCATAACAACCAGCTGAACCATCAAAGAATACTCATTCGCATAGCTTTTCAATAGATTAAAACTATTTTATGAATAAAATTATGTGTGGTCCTTAAGCATTGCTTGGATTTTTTTTTAATACTTAAACGTACCCCAATAAAATCTATTTAAGGTCCATGAGTCTTAAGTGTATCCAAAAATTAAATACATATATATTTACATTTATTTATATAATATGTAGTATAAATAATACAAAATATTGATAACTTTCACCATGCACTATATTAGGAACAAATAAACAAATAAACTGGACTTTTTTGTGTATATAGTATGATTTTTAGAAGTAAATTCTAAATACTTTTACATTATCTGGAATACACTTTAGTAATTGACTGTTTTTATTTTGATTGTGAGTAATACTCTCAAAGTTCTCATATATGGCCAGTCTCTTCGTCTGCCGACAGCCAACACCATCTGCATGGATACACTACTGCAAATACCATTTGACATCTCATGAAGAATCCCCTAATCTCTGCGGCTACTATACACAGTCATTACCTTCTACTGTTCTGATAAAGCAACGTTATTAAATTATGTGGTTGTGGGGAGGAGGGGGAATGTAAAATTATTTTTTTTTGGTTTCCATCGTCGTCAGCAATGTGGTCATTAGAAACAGACATAGTGGCATACTTCGCCGAGACACCCCCCTCAACCCACCCAAGCACTCCAATTGCGTCTCATCACTCTTGACCCTTTGTCTGATCACCTTAATGTCGAAAAGACATTAGTATCAATCCATTTCCATTTGACATTGAGACATACATTTCAAGTCAGCGAAATTGAGGAAGCAATCAGCCATGGGGAACAGAAATCAGGATGTATAAAACCAGAATCTGAACGCTTTTTCCCCACCTCATCGTATATAACCAATATTGCATTTTAGAGTTGTGCACTTTGCTGAACCACTCTTAACTTATTTACACAGAAAACTTGTGGTTTATTATGTTCGCATTGTAGTTTATGAGTACACAGGCCCGTGAGAGAAACAAATAAATTGTCTGGGCCTCTTCTCATTACTTCGTGTAAAGTTATTCCAATCCCGCAATATAAATTTATTAAGATTAAACGTTGACATGGCCATAACTATAAATGTAATCTGTGTGTGTAACAAATCCAGTGGGTTTTTTAAAAGCTATAACTACCGGTTATATTTGTCCTACAATAAGGGCAAAGAGCAAAGACACACAATAAAATAATCCAAACAGTGGTTTTATACTACTTGTACATTAAAAAAAATATCAAATACGTTTTCTGTACTTAGAATGAAAACTATAATATATTTAAAGCTCTCAAACATAATTTTATTGCGTGGTTTTATACACGCGTTACCGAAGTTGCACGAACAAGCGGCGAACATCGGAGAGTTTCGGGCGAGGCTGTCAACCCTGTGAACAGTCAGCTTCTCCTTACGAAGAGTGAAACGTCACACATTCACATAAATGTACGTTTCCATAGAGATACAGATAAATACTGTGAATTAGAATACTGAGTGACGAAATGGAAAACTAAGTCGTCAAAATCGAGTGACACAGGTAGCTCTGTTAAAATTATTTTTCCACCCATGCGATGGGAATAGCGCAGCTAGTTATTAATAAAAATTATAGTTTAAACAAATTAAATTTCAGAAGTTCACCTTCTGATCTACAAATAACGATCTAAATTATCCGTGAGCTGGCAAAACATTGGTGGGCATTGTTCAGAACTTTTTAAGTGATATCTTTTCACCGTACGTTTATAAAGAAAATAATTCAGCTACAAGTCTGACGTGCAATAAGTAACTTGGATTTGGACTTTATAGATTTTTCTTTAGTGCGTTAAACATAAGAAGAAAAAAATATTGCCTAAAATTAGTTCCGAAAAAAGCTGCTCTCATGCCTTTCTCTATGTGAGATTTCGAAGGAAAAAAAACTACACTGTTCATTTCATTCGTTCACATCTTAAAATAATAATTTTTTAACTTTTTAATAAAATTTTGCATACTTTACATTCAACATATCAGGAATTTTTTTTATGTAAATACTATTATCGATTAAAACTTCCTCTATTGCCTAAATTACAATTTTATAAATCGCACAATTTCGGTAAATTTTTGAAATTGAGAAGATTTGAAGTTCGAAATAAGAGGAAAACTACTCTCTAAAATCCGGACGCGCGTACCCTTAAGATTTGCAATTAATCGTTCTAAATTATTTTTTGTTTAGTGTTTGTTAAGTTATTTGTTTTCCAAGTGAATTTTATCTACAATTTGATTCGAAGTTGGTAAAATTTTCACTTAAAAAAAAAAAAAAACTTAAAAAAAAAATTTGAAGCAAATCACTATCTGTTTCAAGTTTTGAAAAAACCTACCCCTGTCCCCTTAGTGAAGCGTTTTCACATTTTCAAAGGCCCGGGCAAAGCCGGGTGCTTCGGCTTGCGGCGTGTAAATATCTTCCGCGTAGGGCAAATAGCCCGTGAGGTCCCGCGGTGTCTTCCGGCAGAACGCCATGTGGAGATTTCCGCGCCGGGGACCCGCAAGCGACCGCAGGCAGCGCTCAATACCTCATGTTTACCGGGATCATCTCTCACGGCCGCAATATCCCGTCGGGAATATTTATTACGCCGTCTTGGTCCCCCCAGTGAATGAAGTCGTGGCGGCTCCACATATTTCTCCGGACGTCTTTTGCTGTCCGCGAAGTGTGTAAACTCACACGCGCGACCTCTTATTTTTTATCGGACGTCTGAGATGAGAATCGTAAAATACGCGTAAATCATTCCATGGTAAGTTGGCAAATTAAAAAAAAATGAACTTCTGCTATTAGAGAATTTTTCTCTGACCTACATCGAATTTTCAATAAATTTAAATTAATATTTGATAAATTTATATATTTACCTATATCACATAAATTTATATCTGACGATACTGCTGGCATTTACGAATTGAAAATTCAATATTTTTTCTTAATAAAATATTTAATTTTTCTTTGCAAATATTTCTAAAAATTAAGATACATACACTTATTTTAATTGCATCATCCTCCAATGTTTACAGTGTTTATTTACTCATAAAGTAAGTTTTCGTTGCACGAATGTTTTAAAAAAGATTTTTCTTAAAATGTTTCAGGATCCTGCAAACAAATATAGCACTAAAGCATTATGTACGTAAGGATGTTTTTAGACTTTGAACATATGCCTTTAATGTTTTCTGACATGATTTAAATTAAGGGTAATTTTTTTCCGTGATTTTTTTTATGAATAATAAAAATTAAAAGTACATTTAATATCTAATGCATTAAACTGTTTTCGGTAACATTGTTTTTTTATTAGAGAAACTAGAATAACCTAGTTGGCCATTTGCGAAACTAAGCAAACACGGAATATCTATAAAAAGTGGTTTAGTTATCTACATGTAGTTAATAATTTATACCTCCTGTTCAGAAGGAGTCTTATGATACGATACAATTATTTCGTGTGCCACATTATTTGAGATTCAGCGAGTTTTAATGCCAAAGAAAAAATTAAAAATTTCAAGCCCATGAGAGGTAACTAACTTATATGCATGATTCGATGTTTAATTAGTCATACTGAAATTTTTTTTGTTACATTTGAAGGTAGAACCAACATTCTTTTCTCGAATGCATAAATCAGGCATTAAACATATACATGCTAACTGGGTACTGCACAGTGGTTTTGGCGAAAAGTAACGCCTCCGTTGAAGAATATTTCATGCACTAAAATTATGCAGAAAAATAATTTAAAATTATAAGCATTGACAAACTTTCCAAAGAAAACATTTTTTAATATGTGAATATGACCGCTATTTCTAGCTGAAAAACTCGTATCTTCGTAGATACTCATACGTATGTTTCTTTTTGAAAGTAAGAATTCTAAATATTTATTAGAGGAATATTTTCTTCATTTATATATACACTTATAACAATGCCCTTACTTGGTTGTGGCAAAATTAATTAAAATAAGAAGTATGCTTATGATCTAACCGGACGAGAAAAGTGTTCATCCTTCAGTGCGAAAACACACGTTTAAGCTCGACAGAGAAAACCTATGTTATTTCAACACTGGAAGGATGATTATAGTTGGACTGCGCGTCAGCAGTTGCTGAGGCAGCGGTGTGCTGACGTTTCTTAAGCCAAGAAAAAGACTAAAGAAGACACGGAGGGTAAACTATTTTTAGTAACATTAAATTAAACACACACATTTCAGCCATTTCCGTATATTTAATAACGTGTAGATGCTCTCTGGCGGATATGACTTTTAAACTATATATATATATTATGCATGATTTAAAAAAATATATTTGGGTTGCATTTATAAATGGGAGATTCCAAGATAGAGGTATTTGTAATTTACTGGAATGCCTAGATGTCGGATGAGATTCCAATCCTCACACCGGTTCCATATCCGATATTGTTGTCTATGACTAAGGAAAAGTTACTACACCAATTGTTGATTTTTCGAGAGACATTTGGAAAAAGTCTGGGAGCAGTGTATTGAAGTGTAATGGTTGGATACACATCGAGTGCACTAATTACAAAGATATATATTTTTTTTTTTACATTTCAAACGTGACATTTGTTTGTAGAGAGAATATTCATAAGTTAGCAGACATAACTCTCACTATAGGTTAAAGTAAAATTACAGTTCAGTATAAAATTATATTAAGAAGCTTAAAAATTTTTTATGCCTCTATGTTTATGATTTTTTTCTTTTATATTTGTGTAAACAAATCATCTTGAAATTACAGTAGTTACTATAAGATAAAAAAAGTTTTAGGAAATTCCGAAATTAGTTTTCTTTTTAATTGGCAAATTACCAACTTCTCCGATACAAAGTTTGAGAAAAAATTATGTTAAACTAATAATTAAATTTAACCAAAACCAATCTTACGATATGATTTTGTACAAAACTATTTAAGTTACAATTTTAAAAATATCATGGTGATCGGTATGGTTCAACTTTCCACTACAAGAATATGTCTACCTTTTTCTCTCAGTGTTCGATTCCCGGCTAGGTCAGGGATTAATCACTTGTGGAAATTATCCTTCTTTGGTCCAAGAATGGGTGTTGTGCTGTCTATTTGTCTAAATATTGCAGAAGGCAGTTGTAAACCATTGCAGTATCGTCCTACCATTACAGCCTCAAGGGTGTTGCAGGACTTCCACAGCCGTGATGTTATTTGATGCCACTATTCTTATAAATAAGCATTATAACTCGTTTAGTACATGCTAATAAGAAACATGCACTAATCATAATTATGTACGTTGTCTCTTATGTGATTTTAACATGAAACAAAGTCACTTTGTTCCCAATTTGTTATCGTCACAGAAAATATTGTGTAATTATTTGAATACAAACGCAATTAGAAGTTTCTGACATACTGTAGGCGCGTGAATTATATTATGTTATACATGTTTTAATATGTGAAGTGAAGTTGCATTAGTTAACTATAAGCTTATGAATCTTTATTTTCTTTTTACCTTTAGTTTTGAAACACAATTTTTCTAAAACGTGATTGGACTCAGGACTGCTATGTTACATCAAGCATAAAAACTGTAAGTTTTTTTTAGAAATTTGAAAAAAAAATTTTAAAAAGAACGTATTGTCATAAAAAAACACACACACAAATATATATAAAGAGAACTAACACTCACTGACAGACACGCTGATACATTGGCTCACACATCACGACTTATCCGGAACAATAAGAACTATAGACTTAAAATTTGGCATATAATTTTATTTCTTTTGGTACTTAGACATCCGTTAACGAATGGTTGCAATGGCGTTAGATGATCAACATTTTTCGTTTTTCAAGTACATGATTTGCATTGTTGATTCTTGGTCGCCATGGCAACGACTATTTCGTTGTTGATGCCTTTTGCGTTTCCTGGCAACGGCCATTACTGCATTGTTGTTTTTCGCATCCCGTTGATACCCATCGATTAAAACGCGCTCTGCGTATTCAAGCAAATGCAGTTTAACATCCGACTTGCATTCGCTACATCATTAATGCACAAGAGAAATCACTTTGTGCGGCAGGTACGAACTTAGAAAAGCTATGTTTTTCTCATGAAACAACTGCATGTAGCTTGTTCAAGAGTAGATAAGTTTGTATATTGACGCTCAGGATGGACAACAAAAAAGCTTTGCAATAAAGGTTTAAAATGTATAAAATAATCTTTGTTAGGAAAAATTGCTTTATATCTAAATAAAATCTAAAGTCTTAACGACATATCTATAAAATAAATTTCGCTTTCAAGATGTGTAAAATTCCGGAAAACGCCAGGTATTTCAGCTATCAATCGTATAAAGCAACAAATAGTGTAAATAATGGAACTTTTTTCAGGAACATTGGAAAATTAGTCTTTCTTGTAAGGGGAAAGGGAGGGGGAGGGGAATTTTGTTTAAGCTGAAGTTGTCTCAAATATAATCCGTAATTCCTAATCCCTACTACAGACAAAATTTTATTTCAAACGTCACTTGACACCCGACACAAATTTTCCGAACGACACGGAAAGTTCCATTATAATTTTTGAATGAACACTAGCGACCCTAATATCGCTTTTAATTGTGAATGTTCAAAAATCTATAAAAAATAAAAAATAAATTATTTCGTATTAATTTATATTGACAATATGACACAAAATGGAAAAAAAAATTATCTTACTCCGATCGCTACCAAACTTCACATTATCACCCGCTGGGCTAATCTGAAGATTGCCTGAAAATTTCATCAAAATCGGTCCAGCCGTTTTGGAGTCCATCGGGAACATACATACCAACATCGATATATATACTGTGCGAGGATAACGTGAGTCTAAATATATATATATATATATATATATATATACACACACACATGATCCTCGCTAAATTGGACCACTGTGATTCGTAGCGAAAAAGTAGGCCTACAAGTACTTGTCCGCCCGACAATTGACCTGTTCGTAGCTCCGTCCAGCATCAAAGCTACGGACAGAAAGAGAAAAGGACTTACATATTTTATTTAAAATTAACTTCGTGGCACAATGCACCTGTTAAAAAAAATCAAAAAATCACATTAAAAAAATATTAATATTATATTTGTAATTTATCACCAGAAAAAAACACAAACATAAGACATGAAAATGAACTGCCATAAAAAGAGTATATACAATAGTATTTTTGAGTATTTGGACTCGGATTTCACCTTCGCGACTTCAGAAAGAGATAGAGAGCAGTGGCAGATACTGGAATTTATTTCGGGAGAGTATTTAAAACAGAAAATATTTGCTTTGAAAAATATTTTTTTTTACGGTTATATGTTTGGATAAAAACATTGTAATTCTTAAGATGCTACGCTGCCATTGAGGTTTGGTGATTCCAGGTGTGGTAACAGCTCACCTTTCATCGATAAAAAAAAAACATACTGCCTTCACAAAGGTCTCGGATATTTTTCTATAGCTCTAGGAGAGGGGGATATATCACCTTATTCTCCTCCCCTTCCCCCAGCATCCGACACTGATTGAGAGAAAGGTAGATATGTTTGGCATGCACAGTGACGTAACTTAACACATTCAATGAGACTTTTTTTTTCATTTCATAGCATATTATTTTCATTTTTACTTAATTTTTTTTTGTATTTTACGAAGTAATAACCACTTAAGCTCTAATTATAACGTACTAGTGGATGTACCAGTGCTTTTACACGGCAGTATATACGCAACAATCTCGCACAGATAACGGCCGCATCTGGAATAAAAAAAAATTAAAACCCGTGGAATGGCCGTTGCCATGGAGACGCAGAAGTTATCAACAAAGCAATCCTGGTGGTACAGTCGGAAACTTTAGCGAAAGTGCCAACAACACTCTACGATGTTTAAAATTAATGCTATGAACTATCCGCGAACTCATAAAAGACGAGTGCACACGAACATTAATTTTTATATATAAGACAACTTAATATAACATTTTTTTTCATAGCCGTATTGACCAGAATGTAGGCAAAATGTTAATTAATCCATGTACCATTAAGATATAATTGGTCCACTTCAGTTAACGAATAGACAGAATAGTTCAATGTGGTGTTCAGAAGCTACAGTACGTTGTATTTTTATAACGATGTTCTTCTATCCACAGTGTTTGTAAACAGTTTCACGAGAATTTCAGGTGGTCACGTACTGGGAAAAAAAATTAATTTTTAATGAAACGAGTTTCGTAAAATTTATTTCAAAAAATCATTCAATGCAGAAAAAAATGTCACATGTTGCGCAACCAATGCTTCATGAAATCTGAAGTTACGAATTCATGATACATAGTTTTGTAAATTTTGTATGAAAAATTATATTACCAGTTGGAATCATTGATATTATTTGATAAACATTTACAGAATTTCTGTGTTTTATTTATGTCTTTATTCGATGACAGCTCCGAAAAGAGACAATTTTATACGGGATAGTTATAAAGTCCGTGAAACATTTCAAAAAATAGGTACAGTGAAATGGCTAATAATTATGTAACAAATTATATACTACGTGAAAGAAAAAGTCTCAAAGTTTTTTTTCACTAGTTATAAATGTTCTATGTGTCCACCTTGCGTCACACGACACACATATAATCGATAGTCCAATTCTGCCCATACCCGACCCAGAATATCAGGAGTGATGGTAAGAGCAGCTGCTACGATGCGGTGTCTCAATTCGTCAGGGTTCTGTGGTAGAGGTGGAACATAAACACTATCCTTGATGTATCCCCACAAGAAAAAATCGCAAGGTGTCAAGTCCGGTGATCGTGGTGGCCACGGGAGTAGCACTTGGTCAGCGGCCGCCCCACGGCCCATCCAGCGATGTGGCAACGTCTCATTCAGATAATCTCGTACCACATTGCGGTAATGAGGTGGAGCACCATCTTGTTGGAAGATGAAGTCCCTGCTATCAGCTTCAAGTTGTGGCATAAGCCACAATCGCAGCATGTCGAGGTAGGTGATACCAGTGACAGTTCTCTCAGCGAAGAAGAAGGGGCCATAAACTGTCTTGTTTGACATGGCACAGAACATGCTAACTTTTAGCGAATCTCGGACGTGTTCGAGAGTTGCATGTGGATTCTCTGTCCCCCATATGCGTGTGTTGTGTCGGTTGACTCTTCCTGAGAGATGAAAAGTGGCTTCGTCACTGAAGATTAATTTGCTTGCAAAATCATCGTCTTCAAGACGGTTCTGCATGGCAATGCAGAACTGCAGTCGGAGCAATTTGTCATCGTGGCTGATGGCTTGCGAAGCTGCAATCTGTACGGCTTCACTCGTAATCGCTTACGAAGAAATTTCCACACTGTTGGCTGAGGGATGTTCAATTCCGCACTAGCCCGATAAGTTGACTTCTTGGGACTCCGCACCATCATGTCCAGTACACAATCCACTGTCTGTTGTGACACGCCTGGCCGACCCGACCGTTTTGCGTCGCACAAATAGCCGTCTTCCTCGAGTTTCTTATACCACTTCATTATGCTATTGTAAACTGGTGGTATTTTGTTAAACTTGCCACGGAAAGCTCTTTGGACATTCACTACCGATTCGCTACGGGTGTATTAAAGCTCACAATAGGCTTTCTATGCCTGGTTCGAAGCCATTTTTAGCAACTACATGCACTAGCGCCCCTGTTGGTTGTTTTTTTAAAATACCTTTTTGGCGCTACATTCAAAAAAACTTTGAGTGTTGTTCTTTCACGCGACATATAAATTGTTACGTTATTCTTTACCATTTTGCTGTACCGATTTTATGAAATGTTTCACGGGCTTTATAATTACTCTGTATTTGAGAAATTATATAAAACCTTTGGAATTTCCCCTCATCATCACTTAATTACTCTTCAGTTAAATAAGTACTATGCTGTTTTTCATGAATCAGTGGAAGAAACCAGTAACGTTTTCTTTCAATTTTTTTGTTTAGGAGCCACCAATACAGAGTTAGCACATCTTTTCTTTGTATGGTGACACTTTATTTTATGTGTGATATAGCTACATGAAAAAAAATTTCATGAAACTGTTTGAAAAAATCAGTTTCTTCAGTTTGCGAGCCACCTGAATGTTCGTAACGGGAAGCCTCCAGTTCACAAGGATGAGCGTTTCACACGATCATTTCCGAAGTTCTCCGAAGTTGGCCGATAGATGGTGAGTTACACCAAATTAAAATGATTTAACATAACCAAAGTCTCATTTTAGTAACGATAACCTAACCTAACCTAACCTACCATCCCGGATAAAATAAAAATAAAGAACTGTTTTTTTATTACACTGAAAAACTTAACATATCTCCGGAACTGTTCGAGTTGTGGTTGTAGCTTTCATCCGTGTGAACTGTAGGCAGTTTGTAAATAAACCTAGTATATGATTTACAATCCATCTGTATTCACTGTACGGCGCAGAATTATTATTTTTTGACGTGACAACCTCTAATAGATCTATCAACGCCAGCTGCACGCACGAAAAATTTTCCCATTACGCACATTGGTCCGTTACGCTGTGTCCCGTTACGCTCATTGCACGTTTGCGCCGCATCTATCTCTCTTCCACTCGACTTTTTATAAAGTGAAGTGAAAAGTTAATGTGGTTTTCATTGCTTATTACAACAACAATTTCGGCAGTAAAGGTTAATTATTCTTGCATTTGAAAAATCTGCTTACTAGTATAATTTCAAGTATTTATTCTTTTATTATTATTATTAAATTGATTCAATTTTATTCATAAAGTATGCAATCATTTCATCAATGTTTTGTTATGACGTTATCACGTTAAACTATCGTTCGCAAACCGACTTTACAGACAACCAATTTTTTTTTTTTTTTTAACTACCGCACGAGTATTTGAACTCCGGTACGCGTGCCGGAATAGTGGCGTGTCGTGCCGGAACCGAGGCACGCGTGCCGGAATAGTGGTGTGTCGTGCCGGAACCGAGGCACGCGTACCGCAGGGACTCGGGGGAATGCCACGCCTGCGGCGCGTCCTGCCCCCTCCACGGGCCAGCGCGGGCGGCTGCGCATGCGCGCGGCGTCGCGGCGCGGCGGCAGGGCGCCTCCCCCGGGGAAACGGGCAGTCAGCGGGCAAGCGCCACGCAGAGCGGACGTCCCGGTAGTTCGCGCACAACTGGCTCATTTATACGTACACACGATAACAACTGTCATCATCCGCGAGGCCACAGGTGTTCGGCGACCAGTTATGTCGTAGCGGCGCCCCTCGGCGTCCAGGGATGACGTGAATAATTTAAAAAAAACAAACAAAGGAAGTAAAGGACGTGAGGTGTCGTCGCTCCATCTTTCCGCGCGAGGGGTAGTAGAAGCGGAGTGCTCTGGTCTCGCTCTGGTGTGTTCGTCTCGCTGCACCCGGGGGACCGTCGAGCCAAGGATGGCCTGTACCCTTCGCTTCTTCTTGCTCCTGATTGCCCTGGCCGCAAGTAAGTAGCCGCTTCCGCTGGCGTGCAGCGAGGGCAATTGCCCTCAATTGTGTAGGGGGGGGGGGGGGGGTTCTGAGGCCTATGTCGGCCGGCGCGTGGCGCGACATGCGACGTCCATTGGCAACGCTGCCGGAAAGTTTGATATTTTTTCGCATTGGCGCAAACTTTACCACAGGTTTTTTATGTTATTTTTTGAAAGATTTCGGTGGTTGATTTTTCCTCATACATACAATACACCATGGGTTTTGATTCGAAGCTGTTAGCTTTGTAACGAAATTGTTCTAAAATTGTTCAATTGTCTCTTCCCCAAGTCAGATAAAACCAACTTTGGGGAAACGATTTTTTTTTTTTATTCTTTGAACTTACGAAATACTACATTGGGCATGATTTTTAAGTTACCTTAAGTATTAACAGTTCGATAAACAAAAGAAAATTAGGCTTTTGTTTAATAAAAGAAAACCACGAAAAAAATCTTTTTATTTTATAGAAAACTTTAAAAACTTTAAACTTAGCTCATCCGAGGAGATATTTGGTATTTTTTGTACTCAAAATGCATTAACCGTGATCCAAAAAAAAAAAACACTAAAAGATCTCAAATTTTATCATCCAGGTGTCATAATTAGAGTCCGGAAAAATTCGTGAATTCATTTCGTGACAAGATGAAATTCAAATACGTGTACAATTCTGCTGGTCCTGCTATTGGCTTGCAGTTCAACTGGAGTTCTCTGGGCCAATGAGGGACTATCGACCAAAGAAGCATCGCATCACAAGCTACCAGTGGAGACGCCTCACAAGTTAGCACCCAATGAACACGCGCGTCTGCTTGAGAAATGCAGAGGATAGTGGAGGCTATCCTAGAGGTCATTGAATCCGCGAATTTTTCAGGTCTCTAGTCATAATAAAATCGGCATTAATTTTGTTTTATACACACAGTATTTCCTTTACGCACTGCTGATATCGGATAATCCAGGAACCACCACGTTGTGCGGAGAACGGAATGGTATTACAACATCCAGTCATGTATCTAGATAAATTAAAAAAAAAAAAAAAAAAAAAAACGTTGTTCAGAACGCGGTTCGAACCGGGGACTTCGATATCTCGCCAGTCTGGCTTTGCTGTGCTCTACGACAATAATGATGCACGACGCATGTGTCATTCACTTTTAGTTTGGTATCCTAGCCTTGTCAAATGGTAGTTTTCAATTTCCAACGCAATCAAGCCTAACAACATTTATATGTAGGTATGCGTGTAAAGTGTAGGGGGGTTAAATATGTCTTTACTCACTCAATCTTGTCTTCGTCGAGGAAGCTTCACCCTTCATTGACCCCGGATCAGTTCCGAACACTGCCGAAGTTCGCCTTCTACACGAACATCTTCACAGTCGGGGGGGGGGGGATGATAATAATAAATGTGTGAGCGAGTCTTTCATTACTCGCCATAGATGTGTAACAACTTACTTCGGTAACGAGTAAATTAACGTGTTCTCATGTTGCGAACACACTTATAATACGGAACTCGGACACGAAATTTAACGTAGAATTCTTCAAAATGATGCCGAGCGAGATACGTATAGGTATACGCAAAATGTGTTTTCAACTAAATTTCTTGACGCGAATCACACTTAGTTTCCGCGTCCTCCGCTAGAATTCGTTGCCGGAGCAGCTGCGTCGACTATCTAATCATTCGATTCGCAGAGAGAAATTTTAAAATCAATAATGGAACGGCACACATAAAAGTGAAAAATAGTTGGAAAAAAATACTAAACCCTGGCTTTGGACCTGAATTCGACAAGAAATTTTATTAAACTAGCTCTCATCTTGTTAATTTTGTAAAGTTTCCTTTTGGCTCGATAACTTTGGTTCGCGCCATCCGACACAGATGGCAGCCCCGTGGTTACACATTTCCGTTCCAAGCGACTTCCGCTTCATTCACGAAATAACTCGCACTAAATGCTGTATAACGAGATAAAGATGTTACACATTAAAAAAACAGAAACTTTTTGCAATGAACAATACATTTTCACGAATATGGAGTATTTTAAATGTCACTGATCTAGTTTCTATAGTAACGATCACGTTTAAAAGCAAAAAAATACATACTCTTCCTGATAATTTTTTTTTGCGTGAACTCAATATAACACTTGCATATTAACATTTGGAACAGAAACAAATTGAACAAACACAAAACTGGATTATTGGTGTGTTTGAATCGGTTATAGTGAATAGTAGGGTGCTTTAAAGCATGAATTTGGTTTTAACAGATTTTAACGTTTCTTTTACATCGAGGTCTATCGATAAGGAATAAATATAGTTTAAAAAACTAAAGAAACATGCTTTTAAAGATTATCAAACTAAAAAGTAAAAAATAATTTTAAATTTAAATTTATGACAATAGTATATAAGCAATACTAGTATAAATGAGAAAAAAACTTGAGGCGCTTTGTGCCATATTTTTTGAATACTAAGCGCCCCATGCTTTTTTCTCATTTATACTAGTATTGCTTATATACTATTGTCATAAATTTAATTTTAAAATTATTTTTTACTTTTTAGTTTGATAATCTTTAAAAGCATGTTTCTTTAGTTTTTTAAACTATATTTATTTTTAACTTTTTAGTTTGATATTCTTTAAAAGCATGTTTTTTAGTTTTTTAAACTATATTTATTTTTAACTTTTTAGTTTGATATTCTTTAAAAGCATGTTTTTTTAGTTTTTTAAACTATATTTATGTATAATTATCATAGGGAAATGAGTTACCGACACTACCTATTACCATCTGAGATAA
This sequence comes from Bacillus rossius redtenbacheri, assembly GCF_032445375.1. NCBI lineage: Eukaryota > Metazoa > Arthropoda > Insecta > Phasmatodea > Bacillidae > Bacillus > Bacillus rossius. The sequence continues at coordinate 29,627,034 of NC_086338.1, read as the reverse complement.
CTATTTGGAGTTGCAACGTCACAAAGAAATGGTATAGTCTCTACGAATCATTTGCAGTTAGATGTATGGATATAATATTAGAATTTACCGGGGAAAAAAAAACTTTTTTTTTCGGCGTGGCCGGGAGTAGAACCCACGATCGCTGGATCCGAAAGCTGACGTCGCGCGCCTTAGACCGCTCGGCTAACGAACGTAATGAAATGGGTGGGACATTTTACAGTGAGTCACTCACTCTTAGTCGAAAGAGTTACAGACGGACAGACAGAGTTACAGACGGACAGACAAACATACAGGTGAAGCTAATATAAAGCATGTAAAAAAACAAGATTATTAGGCATGGACTAGGCCAGTGACTATTTTGAGGTAGAATACCAGGATCCCTTCGCGGGGATTTCAAGAAAAATGGTCGTTATGGGTTCTGAAACAGTTCCTTCTCAGTGCGAGTCTATAGCGCGTCGCGTCTTTAGTTTGCATTTTTGTGCCTTCAAAATAGCATTTTCTGTCCTTTTCCAAAGCACGATTCCTGCCATTAGCGCTGTCGTTGTTTCGATGTGCTCTTTTACTAGATCCACGCATGATAGCAAACATGATTTTTTTCCTCGACTTTTTTATATAGGTAACAATAATTTATTAAATGATTTGAAACATTTATCATGTAAAGCAAAATTTGGAATGGAAATTTGATGATTTCTAAGAAGGCACCATCTTGGTTTCATTTGCATTAACCGACCAATTTTTATGAAATGTTTTACTATATTTTTTTCTCTATTTAGCATAGCTCATTATTTTATTAAATGTTTTGTTGTTAATAGTGTCAAAATGCAACAGTTAATTTTTTTCCTGTGAAATAATAAAAATGGGCTTTAAGAATTGATTTGATTCTTTTCGTGAGAAAGACTACAGCTGTGAAAATGCTGTCAGAAGAAACTAATTTATCATCTTTAAAAAAATCAACAATAAATACAAATAAAATTGATCCTTTTTGAAGAGGGCATGAAAAATAATTTAATATTTAATGTTAGTAAGCTGGGTAGTACCAACGTGACAACAGTGGTCGCTATTTGCTCTGTGCTGCAAACTAAGTGTGAGAAAGCCGCCTCGAGGTGAAGCTTAAGTTAAGAGGATTGTAAATGTTGCATCGTGCACGAAGGATGAGAATATAAAAACAATAATATAATCTGAACGACTTGACAGAATTTGGTGGGGTTTGTTTGTCGGCTGGAAACTTTCATTACGGAGACCTGGAAATACATAGGAATAGTAAATACAGTAAATATTAAAACAAATTGCTAACTAGTTTTCATAAAATAAGGGATTGAAACAGAAAAAAAAACTGATTTGAAAGGGAAAAAAATGCTGTAAAATTATTAGAATTACATAAGAAAAACCTCTTTAGTAACCAACTTTATAACGAAAAATATTATTAATATATTAAAAAATTCTATTTATCAATTGTACATGAAAACATTTCAATATAGTTCGTTGTAAGATTTGGTTATCATATAATTGTTTTCTCATGTAATTTTGATCATTTCAAAAGCAAATGTTTTCCATAATTTTTGGTTTCAATCCCTTTTTGTGAAGAAAAAAAAATTGAAATTATTTTCAAATTAGATCCGAAACAAAAGTATCTAGCAGACAAAATCATCCCTATATAATTCTGTCAAAGTCACTCAGATTCTGTTATTGTTTTTTATTCTCGTTATTCATGCACGTCTTGACCTTTCCTATCTCCTTGAAGGTTGGACTCGCATTCGAGAAGCACCGGGTTCGAATCCGAGTCCATCCACCGTGGTTTTATTTTTTCAAAACTACCCAAAGTCACTCCAAGCAAACGCAGGGGCAGTTATTTACTAATGACAATGGCCTATTACATCATCAAATCCCCTGATTGCCTTGGGACATTTTTCGTCCCTAATGATGACGGGACGTAAAAGTAAAATGAATCAATTAAAAAATAATAATTTGCTCTGCAAGATTTATGATCAACATAAATGCTTAATAACGAGAGGACAGTGGAGTTTGAGGTATAATATTACGAGAATTTGCGTATATTCAAGCTGATGGGACATGCAGATCTCCGATATCCACAAAAAAAGTGTTGATCCATAGTAATTGATCCCGCCTTCCATCCGAAACTCATATTAAAAAATCCCTTTCGTCTCAAACTACGGGCGTAGGTATATTTATAAGTACCTATTTCTTCTGGAAATATTTTGTAAATTTCTATAAACTTTCGGATCAATTTAAAATCTTAATGTATTTGACATATTTATGTTCTCCAATATTACAAAATAATCGATTAAATATTTGCTTATTTTCCATGAAACGAAAATATTACGACTATTTTTAACTCAATATATCCACCACTGAATAACTTAGAAAAAATATTTTATTATTTGACAAATAAGGTAATTATTAAAATGTTTTAACCTTAAAACACAATTTTTCATACTAATAACGTGGTGGTTTAAATTTTGCTTTGCACCAACGTTCAAGATAATACTTAGATAGTTTAAAATGAAACTCAAATAAATTTGATACAAAGAAAGTTTGCATTTTTTTAATTGCACTTCCTCCACCCTTTTTTAAAGGTTATAATTTGTTTTATCAAAAATAGTTTCAGATAAAAATTATAATATTTAAAAACACTTTGAACGAATTCAGTGGTTGAAGGGAAACGTATCTTTGCAGGGAAACCTATTTAAAACATTTCAGGAGCGAATTTAGTAAACGAAAAATTAAAACCAAGCGGAATAATCATAACTTCATTACCAATTAAGCAGTTTATTAATATTTCGGGAACAAATACTGACGCTAATTTCAACAATTTCGAACCCGCCACGCAATGAAAATGTGCGTGTGTGTAAAAAAAAAAGGGGGGAATAATCGGGACGTCTGTCGCGTTCGTGAATTTCGTTGCGTTGACGTCACATACATGAAGTAAAGTTATTGGTTTGGAAATAATTCCATTCGCAGAGCACCCGTTGATCTGTTGTGTTTTAAAAAGACGTGCGAGACTTGGACACGAAACAGAGTGTCGCAGCGGCGATCCACTGGACTTGTGTTCCTGGGGAAACCTAAGATGTACATCAAGCTGTGTCCCTGCCCGAATATTCACCTTCGGCCAACCTCGGGATGTGTTTTATTTTTGCGCAGGAAAAATGATTTCAAATATTAAAAGTGGTCGGTTAGGTCACGGTTAGTTAGGTTAGTATAGCTACATTAAAATAAACAGAGAAATATAAATATATATATAAATAAACCCGAGGTTGGCCGAAGGTGAATATTCGGGCGTGTTCGGGCAGGGACAGAACTTGATGTACATCTTAGGCTTCCCGTGTTCCTGTGCCGGTCCGCTCTCTGCTTCCTCGACGTCATCACAAACAGGTCATCAAAAAGTCACGAAAGTCACGGAAAAGTAGCGAAACTGAATGATTCGGCACGACAGTTACGAAAGGGTAACGAAACCGAACAGTCAGACACGAAAGGAACGAAAAAGTAACGGAACTCAATCATTAATTACGATCGTTATGATAAAAAATTTATCGAAATTGATGGGTAAGTCACAAAAGTTACGAAAAAGTAACTAAAATGAAGAAAAAGTAACTAAATAAATGGACCGGAACTGAACTAATATATACGCAAGTTATTAAAAATTAACTAAACTGAAGGATTAGTCATGGAAGTTTCGCAAAAGTTACTAAACTGAAGAAAAAGTCACTAAAGTAACAAAAGGACAGGAACTGAACTAATAGATACGCAAGTTATTAAAAAGTTGCGAAACTGAAGGATTAGTCATGAAAGTTACGAAAAAGTAACTAAACTGAAGGATAAGTCAAGAACTTTACAAAAAGTAACGAAAAAAATTCATTAGAGACGAAAGTAACGAAACTGAAAAATGTGACCCGGAGTTACGAAAAAGTAACGAAACTGAAGGATTAAACACGAAATTTACGAAAAGAAAACTAACGAAACTGAAGGATTAGTTACGAAAGTAATTTAAAAGTAATTTATCTGATTAATTACTCAAAAATTTGTGAAAAAGTTACAAAACTGAAGGATTAGTCACGAAAAATTAACAAAACAGAAAAAAATACTGACTGAAGTTACGAAAAAGTCCTTAAACGAACAGTCTAGCATTAAACCGTCTTATCTTTCGAGGTGAAAGCGCGTCTATGCGGTAGACGTTTCACTCTGCATCGTAGCAGGCATCTTCACGATTGAGAAATCAATGTTACAGTTTATGACATGTTTTTTCACTGAGAGAAAATAGAACGGTGGTAGTAACCAATATTTCTAAATCCACAGCTTCGCTGTTTTAGAACACCATAAGAGGGAGGAGTTTTTACACAGTAATTAACAGTAAATTATTCTAAATATTTGTTGAACCATTTATAATTAAATTATTTACTATAGCTTTGAAATGTTGTTTTTCTACAGTTAGTGATCGTACAAAATTAAGGAATGCTTTACTTGATTATAAACCAGCAAATTTATCAATTATCCTATTATTTATTATCAATTTTGAACGTTTAGGTTCTGGTACTTGGTTTTATGATAAACATTTTAATCTGACTTACTTTTATTGTGTAATTTAATATAATTTCTTCTATTGATATTTTTGGCTAGAGGGTGTAGGAGAATGTGCTTATGTAACCACATCTTAAATACGACCAGGGATAATAGCCCTTAAGACACGGTATTCTAGTTGCTTGTTGGTCGCGTACAAATGTTTTTGAAATCCACGCAGTTGTTGAAAGCTACTGTTCTGAATGTCACGCATACATCTGATGGTTTTTACTGAAATTAAGGTTTGGTAACTGCTACCTCTTAAACGTAATTTCTACTGAACCGATTTTTAGTGGTCCTACCTTTTCTCGTTTTTCTCATGTAGTAAGGAGATATTCAATAATGAGTCTCAGATAAACTTTCTCCTCAAATTTTCTGGCGAAAATAGAGTAAGGAGTTTTCCAACAACAAGAATTGACAGGGCTTAATTAAACGCTCGTTTTTAACTAAGAAAGGAGACCGTAATACACTTTTTTAATATTTTACAGGCAATAAATATTTTTTTTATTTGTAAACTTCTTAGCTCACAGTTTACGGTATTTTGCAGCAGTAATTTCGTGAAAATGGAACGTATGTCGATGAACGGAAATGTGTCATAATTAATTAAAAAAGTTTCATTTGACACACCAATACGTTTGGTATGTCCCCTAATATTTACAAAAGTGACTATATATCGTACTAGCTGCAGTACCCAGGGTTGCCCGGGCTGAACACAGGGTGAAGGGGAACTGTTTAGAGATCAGATGTAGTTAGTAATTGTCTTCTTAATTTGAATGTCAAGTGTGCAAAATAATTTATATCACTTTCAGATCCCGATAGACGTTGTTCTGCCAGTTTATTGTTATTTACCTGGTCTGTATGTAATCTAGACTCTATAAAGCAATATAGAAAAAAACTGAAAAATAAGGGATTACTAATCTTGAAAAGATTCCATTATCTAGCTAATGCTCGGCATGCATTGCAATGCCTCATTCAGTTTTGTTTTGTAATATGTTTGAAGTAGTTACACATATACAAATAATCTATCCATGTCTCTAAATATATATTTATCTCTATCTACATCTATAGTCCTATATATCTATGTATCTCTCTATCTGTATTTATCTCTTTATATCTACATATATACCTCACACTATCTCTATGTATTCTATATGAGGGTACTGATTGCTTCGTTGTTAATATCACATGGGTGTTTTTTACTTGTATGGGAAAATAATGAACGATAAGCCATCTTGTGCGTGGCAACAATGTTAATAGGCAAATAGGAAATAAACTTCTAGCGCCTACGGCATTGTCAACACACACTTCGTACGTGTACTGCATGTTGTATCTAACCCCATCCAACGCATTTGATTCTAAATTGGACTTTTAGTAAGGATCCCTAATGTTATTGATAATATAATATAGCCTATAGCCTTCCTCGATAAATGTACTATCCAACACTGAAAGAATGTTTCAAAACGGACCAGTGGTTCCTGAGATTAGTGCGTTCAAACAAACAAACAAACAAACAACCAAACAAACAAACTCTTCAGCTTTATAATATTAGTATAGATTATGTATCTGGTATCAACTTTTTTGTTTCACTCACGTTTCTCTCAGAACGTGATATAGATTATATTTGAAAATTAGGAAAATTTTATACATATAAAATTTTAAAAATTAACGTTTATGTAATTTTATTTAATTAGGCTAGAATTTTTATTTAACATAACATATACCACTTCAATACAAATATATGAGGTGTTTTTTACCTTTTTTTGTAAAGATTCTTGTATAGATTTTTCTCCGATCCGATGCATTTTGTTGTTCTCGATGAAGTGACCAACAGTAATCATCCATCATGCTGATGTTCCACCACCCCTGGTTAACATTTCTCCATCACCTTTATGTCCTTATGGAACCGTTGCCACTGCTCTTCACACACATCGCTCAAGTTTTGAGGAAAAACGTCAAGATGGTTGTGCAAGAAGTGGACTTTAGGGCTCATCGAACATCCCAGTTTTTTGATCTTGTCCATCGTATTAGCTACGATAAGCTCATAGTTTGGATTGTTCACACTGCCCAAAAATTTAGTCACGACTTGCTTAAATGGTATCCAAGCCTCTTTTTCCTCTGCAGTCATCCTTGCTTCAAAGTTGGATCGAACATCATTTTACGAATATCGGGCCAAACGAAAAACGCCTTCTTTCAGTTTGGTATCTGATGAATGAGGAAATCTTTCACAGAAATATTTAAAACATTCACCATTTTTAACAAGGCTTTTACAAATTGTTTCATTAGGCCTAACTTAATGTGAAGAGATGGTAGAAGATTTTTTTTTGAATCTACTAAAGTTTTATGCAAAATATTCTTCTCTCCCGGTTTTAAAGTTTTTCTTATGGGCCATTGTTTTGAGGACCAATGTCGATCCCTTGCTCTGCTGTCCCACTTACATATAAAACACAGACATATTGTAATCCCTTTTATTGACCAAGGATCATGCAAACAACTTTCAAATCTTCACATATAATCCAATCGTGAGCTGGATAGTAAATTTTCTGTAAAATCATGTCAAGGTTGTCATCAATTTCTTTCATATGGACTTAATGAGTAACAGGCAGTGAAATACAAGTATTTCCATTGTGTAAAATAACTGGTTTGAAACTAATTTTTGGTCAGTCTATAAAAATCCTCCAAAACCCTTCTTGTACTCAATGCCAAATTTGTTAATTTGACTGTCAATATCATGGCAATAAACCAAATCCTCTTCTTGCCTGAAAAACTGAGCAAACTGTTGATATCTTGTTCTGTATTGGTAAATAGATGTTCCAGATGCCAAAAAATGTTTTCTTTTTTCAGCCTAGAACCAAGCAATTATTCTTTTTTCTTATTCAAACTAAAATGTCTCACTAAATCAATCAAATCAGCATGTGTAAACAACTGAGAATCTAAATTTTCTGGAAAACATTGTACTCAACATCACCTGGTTCACTTTCATCAGACTCGGGTTCACTGGACTGTAAAACGTCATCAATAGTTTGAGGTGGCTCAACGACAGGAAAGCCCGGTCCATGTCCTACCAACCAAATATATGAAGAAATGTTAGGGTAGACAATTACATTCTTATTTTTGTAGCTGTATCCAGAAACATCAACGCTGCAAAAAAATTCATTAGCAATATTTTTTGCTCTCTTCTTACCATGGTTACTGAAAATTTAAAAGTTTTCTTTTCTGTTTTAGACCATTTGTATCCTCGAAACTAACATAACATACCTTGTGGGGAGCCCAAAATTTTTCTTGATCACCGATTTTTACACACAAATATGCAAAATATACTTTTTTTTACAAAGTCAGTAATGTTTATTTGATGTTTATTTTAGTTACAAACTTACCTAATATATAAAAAAAATGTGTAAGGAAAATTTTTACAACCATGGTTAGCCATACATAGAACACATGGGCAAAACACTGAAAAGTGAGGTTATGTTCACTGGAAGAAAACAAACAGCTGTTCCAGTTTCCAGAACTGCCAACCGAATAACGTTTGATTTTACCGTAATTTTCAATGTAATAAATTGCACAAATATTATATAAAAAATAACTTTTTACATTTTGAATACTAAAAATTTAAATTTTGGTGGGTGAAACGACGTTATTATTATTATTTTCGGACTTAGCACACCCATAAACCTAAGAATTAGGTAAAATTATTAAAAAAAAAATGTTTTTTATCATTGGCCTGTGTTATAATACATACCCTCTTTCCTAATTCCTAAGAGGTTAACTGGTACAGTGACAGAGCACTGCACTATGTATCCTCGAGGGGCGAGATTGCATCTCGTCACAGGAAATTATTACAATTATTTTACTTTTTCAATAACATTACAATATAATTATAAATTTTTTTTGGATCAGCTCAATAAGGTCAATGTTTGTTCGTAAGAAGTATTTATAGACTAATTTCAGTCATTTAAAAAAAAATACACAAACATATACTTGGTGTTATAATAGGTATTTTAAAATGTATAATTTTAATATTTTAGCAATGCCATAGACGCATAACTTCTAACGTGCGCAAAAATTTTAAAATGTGTTTTAAATTTAAAAAGGGTGGTATCTTAACAAAATCCCTTGTAAAAAATCAGGTCAAAATACGGGGCTTTTATCCGAGGATTTTCTAATATTTTAAAATGTCCTGTTGTTTCGTGTCGATATCTGCGCGTGACGATAGCAAGAAACGTTCACGATTCAGGCAGAAAATTGTAGAGGCGTGGGCAGAAAGTATGAGTGAGATTCGTATTCAGAAATGTTGGTATTTGAAAAGAGACTATTTTATTTATCAGTTTATTTTTCTCACTCAGGATTATTTTAAATAATTCTAGGTAAAATTGTTTGTCCAAGTTTCGTATTTAAAGTTTATTCGCAACATGAGCAACATGAGAACACATGAGTTTGCTCGTTACGGAGGTTGGATGTTTCTTATCACTGGCGAGTACTGAACGACTCCCTCACATTTTTTGTAAAGTTTGATATAAAAATTCACCTTGATAAAGGCAGAGAATATTTATCTCAATATTTCCCTGAGATAGTAAAATACTTTTAATTGACAAAATTTTTACAGCTGTAGTCATACTCAATTCTGAATTTAAAAAAATACTAATAAATTAAGAAGGAAAAAAAAACATGTAGCAATAAATAGAAACATTAAAATTTTTCACACTGTCATATAGCGCTATACATTTTGCTTTAGATGCGGACAATATATCACCCTGTGTTCAGCCTGGGAAACGCCTGGTACTGCAGCTATGAAAATTGGCATATTGTGATTTTTACTGTCCTTAATCCTCAATAAAAACAAATAGAGATTGTGGCTGTGTTTAGCATTTGGTAAGCGAATGTAAAAATGGAATACCATTTCAAAAGCTTTATATATTCTAGATTACATACAAGCAATCCGTTTTAGACATATAGATGTGAATAAATAAACCCTGGCAGGAAAATGTCTGCCGAGTTTTGCTAGTAGTGACTAAATAAATAATAACGAAAATTCAACAGCAAAAATAAATTTAAATGTATGAAAATTTTTAATATATAATACCCGCAAATTTAGATAACACATATGACTATAAATGATTCCAAATAATTTCTTTAAAAACCCAAGATTTAACAGATCTAGATAGCGTTGCTGTTATGATGAGCGTACCTATACCAATTGTCTTAATATTAATAAATTATCTCTTGAAATATTAAAATACATATTGTCAATTTTATCAAAAATTTTCTCAGGGGATTTGTTCATCTTTTTCCGACAGTTATAATCGGTAGAACACTTAAAACGTATCAAAGTACTTCTCGAACTGTTGTTTAATGTCCGTTCGTATTTAAGGTCAGTTTGTAAAAGATTGAGACGTTATTTTCACACCAAATAAAAATAAAATAGTGCCTGGGGGTTTTGTTCAGAGTTTGAGCACTTTGCACGTCATCCAGTATGTGATAATAGCCTTTAACAAGGGTGGCGTCACTAAAATTTGCGATAACGACCAACCAAAATGGCCTACCTGTAATACTGCGACAATGGACCAATATTTGATCACACGTAGAATGTCAGCAGGTAGCGATCACGCTTAACGTTTTAGTGATTCGTGTAGCTAATCCTATATCGCACCGACACTAACAATGCTTAACGGCTCCGCCTACCCGGGCACACATACGGTGCGCAGAGCTTCAGGAAAAACAACGCGATTTCAAAACTACTCAAGATATCCAAGTGGGATCTGCTTACGAAGAGTATTTAAGAGTTCGCTGAGGGCCGAAAGGTACTTTTGATTTCGGATTAAGTTTTTTTAACTGTGGTTTTACAAGAGTTAAAATGGGTAAAACGCATGTTTTCAGAGTAATTTTTAGGCGTAAAACAACCAGTACAGATTCTTTAAATCACTTAAGGGACTTTCATTACACCTTTATCTTAATTTCTCCACAAAATAATGTTACGGTCACAGCTCAAATTTCACAGTTATCCTGTGGCGACGAGAAGACTGCGCGCCAGTTCCGAGACTTGTGCTTAGAGGCTATACCGCGCTGGAAGCACCAGCGAGCGTCGCGCTTACCATCCCGCCTCACTGACACACATACACTCCTGGCGAGGCGGGGCCCTTAAGTGCCGACACACACCTTTAACGGTAAAGTTCAGCTCCCGTCAGATCCCCTTGACGGGAAGCTGGGTCTCAGCTTGGCTGGGCCGACCGACTTCTGTAGTATTCTAAATCCCGTCATGCAACGACCGGGTGCCTCAAAGCTCTCACAGAGAGATTTTTAAACACTGCGCCACAAGAAGCAGAGTCTAATCAAATTACGCTATTCCGAAATACTGCAGGGGTTAAAAACGGCTTTTTATTACATAAAAGCGGGTTATGTGGAAAAAGAAACTGTTCATCACCAATGTGTTTAAATAAATAGTAAATATTGTCTGCAACTATTTACATGCATGTAAACATACCAATCTGTTTTATTGCCAGTAGCCTTGGAGACGGTTATTTAAAATATGAACAAACTAGTTTTGGCACTCCGAAAACACGCACAGTTTTTCATAAAAAAGTTCCGCGAACTCACGGGAATCGGTTCGTTAGGGTCGAAATAAAACATTCTGTTTTCGGTAATTTTCAAAAAATACGTTAATTTCCGTAAAAACCGTCTCATCGAGAGTCGAAGACGAAGGAACGCGACGAGTTCACTGGAAAAAAAAAATATATATTTTGCAAGCAAGATTTTTCTCACCAAAAACTACAAATGTGACGAAATCTACCACCAATTAACAAAATACTTTTCAACTTATATTTGAGTAAACACCAACGTTACACCAATTGAAATGAATGCAAGCCATAAGAACACATTCGTGAAAGAGTGACAAAAAAATTTCATTACATTTCTGACCATTCGATTATTTTATGGTGAACTCGCTGAAGTATCAGTTCTTCCGCCACGGCAGACTTGACCCAGAATACTCGTGCACTGACCATCATGCATACCTGCCCCTCCTCATGAGTACGCCAATTCTATTGCAAAAAAAAAAAACAACAACCGTTGCCATGGATACATAGAACGTATAAACAAATGCAAAAATCCCGTCGTCATGAATACAAATGAAGATTTAATTCATACACATGTATGCATGTACACATGATCCGATACGACTCGCTCGCCAGCTATTGTACGGGGTGGCACTATGTCAGAAACATTCGCGAAGGTGCCAGCAACAACTCTACAAAGTTGCATCTCAATCGGATGAACGATGCGCGGACTCATAATAAACGAACACACAAACAACACACGAACATTAATTTTTGTACATAATATATCTTTTCGTACAGTGCACCATCCTTATAAATGATTATAAGCGTGTGCCGTAACGACTCCTACAAACTGTTTTTATTTATGTCAATATTGAAAGCTTACTATTATTTCTATATTTTTTTCATATATCATCACTATATGCTATATGGTATACGTTATATGAAATTAGAGACTCTATGCCTAAACGTAGTTCTGCAACAGTTCAATTGTCTAGACCCCTCTGGGGGGGAATGATGTATGTCGCTATTCGAACAATACACTCTTTAATGCAGAGTTTTGCAATGTCAGACGATTGTATTTAAAAAGCTTTAATTTTTGGAATATATATATATATATATATATATATATACACATTTAATTTTTATGTTCAAGTTCTGTTCTGCTACGACTGGTAATGTGTATCAGCGTGTCAGTCAACCAATGGGAAGAGAGAATTGTGAACCAATTTTAATTTAGATTAGATTAAATTAAGAAAATTGGGAGTAGTAAGTAACGACATTGTAAAAGAACATTAAAATGTTTTTTTTTTTTGTCAGAAACCAATCAGTGATATAGTTCAGAAATTTTGTGGTATCGGTCGCACAAGGGTGGATATAAATAAACCTTTACTTACTACGGCTGAATAAATTTATTAAGGCAATTCCTTACGGAATTTGCAAGGAAGGAAGTGCCTGTGAAGAAATAAGATCACGCAGTAAGTCTGTATCTGAGACCATTTTACGTGACTACATTTGTGAACAGAATTGACGCCGATGCCTTGTGAAAGTTGGATAAACGTAATTGAATTGGCGTTCAAGCATTGCCGTGAATCAAGACTGCTCACGAATGTGTCGTGCAGCAATATCGTTTCAATTATAAAATATATTTAATTAAAAGTTATAACACATAGAAATTCAGAACACTCGTTACCTCAGTGGTGTTAAGTAACAGAGATTGTGTTCTCTGGCTGAAATATCCAGTCGGACGTATGGATCCCTAGTAAACTTAAAAAAAAATTGGTTGTCTGTAAAGTCGGTTTACGGACGATAGTATAACGTGACACCGTCATAACAAAACCTTGATGGTATGATTGAATACTTTTATGAATAAAATTGTATCATTATTATTGAATTTTCACTATTTTGTATTCATACAAAAGAGGAGTGAAATTAAATCTACAATTTAATTGATAAATTTACTTTTATTTGCACTCATTAATTCAAATATGTTTACTACTTTAACGAACAGATTATTTTAACTATAACTTTTATACATGTTAGCTATTTAATTTCTTCCAATCTGTGTTATTCTGTTAAGGATAGGACGATGATAGGAAAAGAAGGAAACGAATGGGAGTGTTTGAAGTTTAATGTGTCTCGAAAAAGTCAAATCGATGGTTGTTCCAATTGAGTGGAAGAGAGATAGATGCGGCGCAAGCGTACAATGAGCGTAACGGGACACAGCTTAACGGGACAATGTGCGTAACGGGACACTTTTTCGTGCGTGCAGCCGGCGTTCATCAATTTATTAGACGTTGTCACGTCAATATATATACATTTTGTGATATTTTGTTGTTTTTACTGTCAACACAGTGCATGTTACAGAGTTCAACTAGTGAATTTGTATTAAATTAATTTCTAAATACATTAGTTTATGCTCTGTATCCGCCTTAACTCCCGTATATTTACCCAGAGACATATTAGTACAGGTTAGGGTAGTCGGTATACATATTTTATAACAGGATAACCCAAGTTAAAAAGACATTTGATTACATTTAATTGCACTGTTTTTTATTATGTACAAAGCAACTTCTCACTAACCCAAAACAGGTGTATACAATAACTGAGTGGAGCCTACTATCACATTAACGTAATGATATATGTAAATTTTGTGTAGATAACTTTGGTGAAAAACTTGTAGACATCACTATTACATATTTTGACACATGTACTCAATTATAAGTGTAAGCGTGAAGTCGACGCCATACATAAATTGGAAACAGATTACACCACACTAGCAACTACAAGCGATTTAGTAAAACCGCAAAATTGCAGTGGAACAGTCGAAAGGTCTAACATTTAGTTCCACAGAATTTTTTTTTTTTGTTTGAAACTTCTCGTTGATCTCCGGTGAAATTTTCACCAGCGCTTTTCCATAATTGTTTTAGGGAAAATAACTTCTGACAGCGCCGGTCCTCGTGAGTTGCTGTCAGACGAAAACCCGTCAGTTTTTCGACATTTCCACGGCACGCCTCAGAGACCGCTGACAGCGCTGGCAAGGAATGTATTAATATTTGTCGTGAATAGAAGGGGAAAAAATTACCAAAAATGGTAGAAACTCTGAGCCTGTATTTCTGCCAGCTTAAATGAATAAAAAAGTTTTTGACATGACAACGTCTAATGAATCGATGAACGCCGGCTGCACGCACGAAAAAATGTCCCGTTACGCACATTGTTCCATTACGCTGTGTTCCGTTACGCACATTGTTCCGTTACGCTGTGTCACGTTACGCTCATTGTACGCTTGCGCCGCATCTATCTCTCTTCCACTCGACTGTTTATAAAGTGAAGTGAAAAGTTAATGTGGTTTTCATTGCTTATTACAACAACAATTTCGGCAATAAAGGTTAATTATTCTTGCGTTTAAAAAATATGATTACTAGTATAATTTCAAATATGTATTCTGTTATTATTAAAATAAAAATTATTCAATTTTATTCATAAATTATGCAATCATTTCATCAATGTTTTGTTATGACGTCACGTTAAACTATGTCCGTAAACCGACTTTAAAGACAACCAATTTATTTAAATACTATGCAGATAATATTTTGTTTTTGTGACTGACTGGTTCAAATCGACTCTATGACGTAACTATAATTTATGAATCAAAAATTGTTTAATATGTCAATTTAGTTTAAACGGGAATACCAAATGTCAAATGTAACCAATTAGAAAACAAGGAAACACTGGTGTGAATTGAAAACTGACAGCAACGACAAACTTTTAATTTAACTATAAACACCAGCCAAACAGTAATTAATGCGGTCAACGCAACAGCCGGATTCTTCCGAAAAATTTTTAATGCTAGCGGCTATATTGGTGCCGGATTGCAGAATGCGACGAAATATAGAATGCCTGATTAAATATAGTTCATTGTACAATTAGTGAAACTATTGTCACGCTCACGCCAACGCTATTGTGCATAAAT
Organism: Bacillus rossius redtenbacheri; assembly: GCF_032445375.1. Lineage (NCBI taxonomy): Eukaryota > Metazoa > Arthropoda > Insecta > Phasmatodea > Bacillidae > Bacillus > Bacillus rossius. The sequence goes on along the minus strand of NC_086338.1, from coordinate 29,611,941 downwards.
TTACCACGTAAGACGCTATCGAAAAATAATCTTTACATCAGTAGTTAACGCTTCCACTACAGAACGGAAATAAATTTACAGTAGGTATATTGCCAATGCTAAAAACCGAACAGTTTTTTTACTTCTTTTGGGGTCGAGTTTCGAAACTGGCAAAAATATTTTACGAAACTTATTATATCCATTAATTTGTCCTTAGTTTCTTACCTTCCATTTATTGGAGAAATTATTCTTTAATACCAAACTTAACTACCCGCTTTACACTCTCTCCACAGTCACGTATAGAGATTTGTGTGTGTGTATGCTTGCCTGCGTGTGCAGTAACTCATAATAAACGTTATTCGTGCTGAGTGTTTTACCGCGCCTCATAAGCTTGATTTTTTTCGGAGATATGATTTTGTATTTTGAACGTGATAAAATAAATCGGGTGTTCGATAATGGAAAACATACGTCATGGCATCTTGAGCGTATTTAAGAACATGTCACGGACTCCCGACAGTCAATTAAAAAAAAAATCATATGATATGTAAATCAACATGCATGTTGTTATTCTTAGTTTTTTTTACCTGCAGCTCTAATAAATACGAAAGAAAGTACGTATGCATTGTTCATCTCAAAACTGAACTTACCTGTTTTATACCCGTTATCGGTGAAAATTTGTAAAATGGTAAAACAAGAATCTGTTTATCATTCTTACTCAATATATTTCAGGTCATATTTTATTGGTATCGGAGAAAATATTTTATATGAGGCAATAAAATTTATTCCCTTTTCACTCCACTAACAAACTCTACATGCCTGTTGTTCAATCTTAGTTTCTTACTTCTAGTTCAAGTAACTTCGGAAGCTTATTCATTTTTATTTAAAAACCAAACTGTCTCGTTTTACAACCGCTGGGGGTGAAATTTCGCAAAAAGGTAAAAAAAAAAAAAAAAAAAAAAAAACAGGTTGGTAGATTTGTTAAGCTCATTCTTGATATCTAATATCTGTTCTATTGCTGTAGTTGATTCGAATAAATTATTGATTGAATTCGAAAACATACTTACACCATTTTCACTTCCTTAGTGGTATAATTATATAATTATATGAATCTAGGTAGTGTTTAAATAAGCCCAAAAAACTCTTTAATATAAAACGTTTTGTAAAACTCCGTTAAGTAATCTTCAATTAATGCCAGAACAAACAGACAGCAAATATTTTTTCACAGTTTCATCTAATGTACAAACTTTTAACTCAAATATTTTTTAAGAATAGGTATATAATAAACCAACACAACACATTTTCGTATAAAACCTAATTTCACAAATATCTTTTTCAGATATCACCTTAAAAAGAACTGAATCGAATCTAACGATGCTTCTCCCTCGCTCCAAGTTGTAGGCATTCATTTGCCTAGTTCAACTTCGCTGCATCATCTCTTTCCAGAATTCCGAATTCCTCATTTTCCTTCCCGCTTCTACTGCTGACTCAGATCCATTATTTGTTTGAACAGTCTTTCATCATCCTTTCTTCGTGTATGGCTGATCTTATTCCCACGACCTTCTTTCATCCTTTCATTCTTCGGATACATTTTCCGTTCACTTTTTTACATCGTCTTTCTATAGCGGGTTCCTTAATGCATCACATTCTTTGATTTTTTCTTCCTGTAGAAAAATCATTTCTGAAGTTTGAATAATCTTTTTACATTTCCTAACAGCGATCAAATTTCAATGACGTACATTCTTATAAGTGTATTGCTTTCACTTCAAACAATTTATTCAGATGTTTTCATGGATGAAGGTTTGTTTGTTTTATTTTTTAAATGGTTCTGCATATTAATAGTACATTCGTGTGCATTTGAAATTGCTTTTATAAAATATTGATTTAATTTCATTAATTTGTCTTATTTTAATATTTGTAAAAGTAAATGCGTTGATTGACTTGCCTTACACATAACCACTGGAAAATAAATTAATTTAACCTTTAAAAGCAAACTAAATACATACAAGAATAAAGGGATTAGTTCTTAATAGTCTAAAAAAATACAGTAGATTAGTTTAGTTAACCAGGATTAAAAATTTAGTTTTGATTAGAAATAAAATGACAGTTTTATAATGTAGGCTTATAACTTATGTTTACCAAAATAAAAATAGAACGAAATAAGTAAAAATATATGACTTAAACAATAAAACGTTTGCAAAAAAGCACATCAAATAACAATATTTCTAAAATTTTAATGGAAAAAAATCACAGTTTTGATTGCACACGGCAGTTTTCAAAAAATCCCTAAGGGTTGATTGGTTTACTGATTATATAATAAAAAAATTATTTTATTTCAAATGCGTATGAATAATAAATTTAACTTGATGTAAGTTTTTGGGCATACGCCATTGCTAAGAACTTTTTCTGTTGAAGAAAAACTAATAAATAAAATAAATAAATAAAAATACCAAAAAAAAAAAAACACAAAATTAAGCAAACAATTGCTGTTGTCAACAAGGATATGAACACCACAAAATATTCCGAAACAGGAATATGGCTAACAAACAAAGAAAAAACAAAAAAAAATGTACTAAGAGAACGGCAATTGTTTGCTTAATTTTGTGTATTTTTTTGTCTTTTTTGGGTATTTTTATTTATTTATTTAATTTATTAGTTTTTCTACAACAGCAAAAGTTCTTAGCAATGGCGTATGTCCAAAAACTTACATCAAGTCATGCACTCCCATTGCACAAATCTTTTAAAGATAACAATAAATTTAACATTTACGCCGATCATCACATGGTTAAATAATACTGTGAATTTTCAGTGTATGATTGAATTAGTGGTCATTAATTTCAGCCAGTGAAAACGGGAAAGAATACAGCGATTTTACATAAGCTGAATTTTTGAATTTGTATGGTTCGTCTTCATTTTGAGTGCATTTCGGTTAGAAATCGTTTCGAATTGATGATTTTTATTCATGGTGAAATTAGTTGTGTATCTACCTAAAATACCAGACATTATATGTCTGGTATTTTAGGTAGATGCACAACTAATTTCACCATGAATAAAAATCATCAATTCGAAACGATTTCTAACCAAAATGCATGATTACGATTGAGCCTAAAATTTGTATTTTAGCATGTAACCTAGTATTCGTAAAAAAACACAGAATCATAATTTTTTAACTTTAATATAAAAGCTATTTCATATAATGATATTATAATCTAGTCTGAGCCAAAAATATGGTTGTACAGTTAAAAAAATACATTATTGGTGAGAACATGTTTAGACACTTACAATAAGTAGTCAAAAATAACCAGAAACACGTCAGAGTAATAATTACCGAAATAATATAACAATAAAGATTTCAACCACAGCATTTTTTTAAATATCGTGAATTTAACATAAATATATTTTTCATTTCTGGGAATTATGATGATAGTTTCTTATTTCCTACTCATTTCGTACTATCTGATAATCTGCTTTCCCCGAGGAAACATTACTTCGCGCCAAACAACACTTTCTACTGTGCTTCTCCATAATTATTAAGGAAATTTTAAAATATAAGAATCACTATTAAGTCTTAGGTCAATATAATGATTCACACATGTCCCGTCAAAACTAATACACCAGAAACATAAACATAACCCCCCTCCTAAATTAACATGGTATTATCGTAAGTACACCAATAAATCATCTTAATTTTCAATCGTAAACCCACTTTTATGATAGGACCAGGGTTAAACACATTAAACTCTTTGACAAAGCCACTCAAGCAAAAACTTATTTCTGAAGTGCAAAAGATTATCCGTTAAATTTATTTGAATTTTGTAATGCTAAGTTTTAATTTGTTCCGAACTGCACTTCAGTACATTTTCTTACAGTAAAATGCACGTCCACAAGAATAGATCCCGATAATGGGGCAGCTGTGAGCTATTCTGTGTTTGCATGACATATAACTGAACCTCAAAACAATTAAAGGATTCTGAGAATGCCACAAAATTACCTAATACAACAACATTGCTTTAACATTATTTTTTTAAACTTTTTTTTTTTCAAAAAAAATTTAAGGTACACTATTGTAAAGAATTAGCATCATACAAAAGGTGCAAGTATCACAAGGACACTTCAGCAAATTACAGGTTAAAGCCATACTTAATCGACCTTATGAAAAAAACGTTCTTCAAGAATATAATGAACACGCACAGGATAATTTACGCGTTTACAAACAATACAATATAAAGTCAAAAGTTTATTATGACAAGGGATTTAATTTATATTCCGTAGTCATTTGCAAACTACCCAACTACGTGTTTCCATACATTAATACCTACTCATCAAGGTTACATGTGAACAAAAATACTTTACATCAGGCATTTCAAACGTTACTAAAATTTCTAAATGCTTAAAAAACTTATATGAGTTTCTAATCGTTGGAACAATGTTATACAATAAATATTTTAGACCTATAAAAAATTACAACTAGAAAGTAACAGTTTGTCCACTTGGAATAACGCCATTGCAATTTAGAAAGTAGGTCTGAACAGATTATGTTGTGTATTTAATTTGACACATTTGTAAAAGAAACGATTGTCAGAATTTAATTCAAAGCAATCAGATCATCTGTAATTCTTTCTAAGAGGATCATTTAGAAGTAACCAATACATTGCTTTTTTATAGTTTACATTTTTATCATCATAATGTTTATGTCAGTTTTGATTTTAGTTGTATAAGAAGCAACAAAAAGAATATGAATTTTTAATGATGCGTTTGCAGCTTTGTACTGGTATTTGTAATTTTTAAATATCTCAGTACGAAAAATGGAACTATGAAATATTTCCTGTTATGGTTTTGAGATAAATGGTAATATCATATAAACAATTGGAAGTACAGACCCATCGAGGAAAAATCAGTGCTTGGAGAAAAAAAAATACAAATTATTATTTAACTGATAGTGAGATTTGTTCACTATTTAAATAAGTTTTTCCCGTTTTAGTAGGAGAGTACAATAAGAAAATCATCCTTCCAGTTCCATCGTTGACAAATTTCATGAGTGTGTCGTACGCATATTTTTGGTGCCTGTTCAACACCGGGACGTTCGTTCGAACTGATTCTCTCAATGAATTGAATCATATTGTTTTTCGCGTATCAATTCGCGTTTGATTAAATGCGTCGTGCTTAAGACGATTGGGCGATAACATGCATTATTGAGGTAATAAGTTCGCTATCATAAAGTGCATGCCCTCAATTAATATCCGTGCATCGTTGTGAATTTCCTCGCCCAGTTGCCAATATTGATTTGATGTTCTAGTACGCATCTTACGCAAAATACCATTTGTATTTGATCCACAAATTAATCAGTTCCGATAGGAAGCATGTTGAGATAAATATCGAAAATAACGTTCTTATTTAATAAGAATTTGAGATGAAATCACAGCATCACTCAGGGTGTAATCCCAATGAGTGTGTTTCTCTAGCAATAGCAAAAGCAAATAGAATCACATGTCGTTGCTTGGATGGACTGTGTAAATGCGACCTAATACATCGGTGGAAAATACATGTGGATAATCTTGGACTGGATATCGTTGTTTCTGTAGTTTAAATTTATTTGTCGATTAATTCCAAATATGATAACTTGGCATTTCGGAGTCTAGCAGCGTTCGGGCGAAGACATAATTCTGGCACGTTAAAAAAAAACTTGTCAATGGTGTAGATGGTGGTCTATTAGATCGTTGTAATGCGTTCTCCGCAATGAAGTAAACTCTTTGCCCATTTTCCAGAAGTACTACCAAGTGAACAACAGTGGTATGTCTTTCATGTTTGGCGAATGAAAAAAATGCGCCAAATTTCATTGTTACTGTTAAAATATTGACCAATTAGATAACGAGTGACTTTATCGTTGGAATTCATCACTCACACTCCAATCACAGTCCAGTCACTTCCTTTGATCACATACTTGCAGATGTATTTTATGGGTTTCACAGAGCTTTGAATGTCTTCGAAAGTAATGGCGAATACAGAACAATCCAAAGATTATCAACCTCAATTTCCTTTTGATTCACTTTGAGAATATCTGATCTTCCATTTTCCGCAGTCAATCCACGACGATATAGTGGATAACATTCATTTCCGGTAATTGTTTCTGCTACTAATGCCCGTGAATAACGCTTCGATTATTTTCCGTCGACCATACACAGAGCATTATTATTTAATGTTCCGCAGGGGCCATGAATAATGTTCTTAGTATCAACCTCATGCAAGCCGTGATCTTCTTCTTCATCGGAAATTTCCGCTGATATAACATCATCAGTTTCATTCGGCCTTAAATTCTCAATAAACCAAAAGAGAATATGTGTTTGTGGCAATCCGCCTTTTCTGCCACTTCACTGAATACATCCAGCAGCACGTCCTTCCAAACACGTGACGCTTCACGCTACATCAGTGATTTACATTTCTGTTGGAAGACTCTCGCAGTGGTGTCATGGCGATTGATGGGTGATTGGCCAGGGAATAACTCTTGTCGAATTTCTATCCACTGTGGATTGCACGTGAACGTGATGAACAAATCTGGTGTTCCGTAATTGCGAACATACGTCATGGCATCTTGAGCGTATTCACGCAAATGTCACGGACTCCCGGCGTACGTAGCTGGGAGAATCGTCATTCGCCCGACATTCAGTGCGTTTCCGTCAGCATTGATGGCATGTCGAAGTTGGATATATGTACCCTTTGGAACGCAGTTTTGTCTGGTACAATCAGATGAATGTCAATCGCTCAGTTTCAACTTTGACGTACATATCGACAGAATATTGACGAAATAGACCCCAACATTTCAAGATGTGATTGTTATCATTTAGACGAATTGGACCACTTTTTGCAGAATGGAACCAACACACACAACATAAGAACTGAGATAATGATAGTCAAAGTGTATCTTCAATAAACAATTCAGAAGGATGTGTAGAATGTCAATATTCACTACTACAGCTCTTTTATTACTCCTGCAGCATCCCTCCAAATTTCAGTAAATAAAGTTTATTATTTAACACTTAAAATAGTTTTTTTGTTTATTGGTTCCTTTATGCAGAATAGAATAATATTGTTATTTAATTTGTTGGATGATCCAAGCTGCACTATTAGTGTTTCTGATTTTATAAATTAATAGTTTTTAATACACTTGATTAACAAAAATAAATACGACAGAAACTTTAAGTAAATACATTAGTAAACATTTTTTTAGTTTTTTTAATACAAAATATATTTACATACAACTACTAATAAAATAAAAGTTTTTCCTTGATAAACCTGTTTTATAGTAAATTTTTTATTAAAATACTTACTACTAGATACTTCAAAACTATAAGTAGGTAGTTTGTTAGTAGTTTAAAACCCACAGCTATTTGCTACACTTCGTCAAAATGTGGTACTCCTTAGATGCCAGCGACATCATCTTTTACATGTACAGCTCCGAACAACGCTTTGTATAGAACTGTTTGTCATCACCAAGTATTACAATCATCACTGATTCTATTTAAAAATTTGGTTTTGTAGTCTGAAAAACAGTAACATCTGCTACACTATTCCACATCAAAATCTGGTGCTCCTGAGAAGCCATCAACATCATCTTCTACTTGTGCAGCTCCAAACAAGGCTTTGTAGAACTCTTTGGCATCACCAGGTATTAAATCCATTACCGATTCTATGTCACAAAGCTTTGGGATGGCTATTGGTTTACCATTTTCCCACAGAGGTATTAGTTTATCACGGAAACCGGTTAAAGGTCGGCCACTTTGACGTTTTTTGATATCAATTTCTGAATATTCACTTACAAAGTGTTTTCTCAGAAAAATAGAAAAAGGCTTGTTCTTCTCTAGCATTATTTCTCTGGTTTGTAACCAAGAAACCTTTTCTTTGTTCACATCTATCTTCCTATTGCTAACCATCTGTTCCAGCTGGGATGTTCCGATGAATTTTTTCATTTCAACCACTTCAAGAGGATTTCTTTTTCTGCATGTCTTCATTACTTCTTTGTAGTCCTCGGGAAGGTAAAGACGCTGCTGATGTTTGAGAGCAGTTTCAATATCAGAAAAGTCAGCATCGTTTGGTAAGAAACTGTGTCCTGATACAAGAAACCGTAAGTGAATTTTTGTCAACGAGGGATGAGATTCCAAAGCAGCTTTCAAAATGAGCGTCAATTTTATGTTTCGGTTTTGGCCACCACAGCTATCAGACCATAAAATAAGTGTCTTTGTGTCTTTCTCAATCTTATTTTCAATATGGTGGAGTAAACATGATCCAACTTCTTGTGCACCACGACCTGCCTGACCTTCAACCCAAACGTAGCACAAACCTTTGCTGTATTTTCCAGAATGAATGCCACAGTTATACAACCACAACTGTCTCTTGTAAAACATGACATTGGTAGGAATCCTGGGTAGTGGTAACGTTTTTTCCATGTCGAATGTCAAACATTCCATTGCAGGTTGGTCTTTTGCATCCTTCATGTTAGTCCTCATAAGTTTTTGAGCCTCTTCTGCAATATCAATGTGTTTGTCGTGATCCTGCTTTATTTTCAATGTCTCTTCTTCAGAATACGGAGTCTGCAATTTTGCTGCGTAGGTATCACACGAATTGCATGTGTCTTTTTTCAATGCTTTAAATCTCAGATTGAAGTCATTTAGAAAGATGCGCCTATAAGTGGAATAACTAACAGGCTCAGAAACTTCAGTTTTGTAGGCTCCATACATATCTTGTAAGGTCATGCCTGGGGGAAGAAATTTAGCACCAGTTTGTTCCCGTCTGTAATGAGATTTATATTTTGGTATTTTGGAAATCTGTCTCACTACTTCTTGTTTCTTGCCATCCGATATCTTGTTCTTCCCACCTTGTGTGTGGCCTCTTTTGTCAATAATGGAAGAAGTCCTTAACTTTTTTAGTGCGGTATTAACTCTTTTAGTTGAAATTCCAAGAGTAATGACAAATATATCCCTACATACATTTTCACTGCCATATCTGTAACGTCTTGAAAAACATCTCTTTGCTTCATTTTTTCCTTGGCTTCTTTTCTTTGTATTTTCAGACACATGAGCAGCAATGAAATTGGTTTGTGCATCATAAGAACCAAGCTCCCAGTATTTTATATACTGTTCTTTTCGCACTTTTACTGAAAGTCTCTCGTGACACATTTGTGAGCAATTGCATCGGTAATCTTTGAAAGATTTTACAACTTTTACACCTTTGTTGTTGTAATGTTCTTCATTTCTATTTCGTTTTGCTTTGTTTTCTTCTCTTGAAGTTTCATGCTTCCTCTTTCGCCCTCGCTTTGGCCGCGGATCACATCCTTTCTGTGGAGAGTCGGGTGGTTTAGGTGCGAAGTCTGAATCGGTATCAGCATTTTGGTGAACTAACATTTCCTCCTGGAACAAAAAATTTATTTATAAGAACTTAAGTTTCTAAGCACTTTTTGAGTTTGTTGCATGAATAAAATTGTATTTACACTAACCTCACTAATATTTTCTTCTCCCTGAAGAATATCATGGCTTGTAGATGCTACAATGTTTGCATTTTTTCTGGTTACTTCTAAACTAGTTTCATCAGCAGGCAAAAGTTGTACACTCTCGATGGGATCAGTATCCTAAAATAGTTAAATTGTTATTATTAAAATGTGTACTTATATTATTTTTAAACAAATAGGCCAAGAATAATATTAATAATAAATTTAAGGTACTAACGTGTATTTCAAAGCCAGTCCCATTTATCTCTGTAGTTAGGTTTCCAGCCAGGGATGTGTTTGTGAAGTTAGCAGTAATGAACTCTATTTCAACTCCTGGTACTGGCAACAGTACTGAATCAAAGTCATTTTGCCAGAGAGTTACTACTGGAAGTCCAGTACATTCAGGGTCCTGAAATAATAACATATAATTGAATTTAAAAATCTTTATTTCCAACCAATAACTTATATCAATATTAAATATAATATATGTTGCACACACCTGTACATTATTCTCTCTTCTATTTCCCTCTTCTTCTTGGAGTATTATATCAATGTTGCTTTCAGTTGTTGGATTGCTAACAGGATTATCCAACAACATTTTATTTCCAGGCCAAACATCACATGTTTTATTATCCTTGGAAGCATCCTAAAATAAAATAACACATTTATATCATGATAATTACTTACATCGACCAAATAACTAGATTATTATTTTTGTTATTAAAGTCTGCACTTACCTCAATACTCTGAACTTGCCTCAAACTCTCTCCTGCTTCACAATCACTATTGTTAGCTGGGTTTTGTAATATACAAAGCTCTACCAATTTTTTACCCCTGCTAAAAATGTCCATATTTTTTAGACACTAACCACATTAAGAATCTGTAATAGCTATTTGAAATCTATAACTAGCATTATTGTCTGTATCTGCACTCTGTAAACATCAATGTTTACTTTAAACAGATCATAGAACAATAGGTATACATTTCTACAAAAGGAACCAACTCACATGGTTCTGTTCTGCTGAAAAAAATTTCCATTATATGTTTTCTGCAAAGAAGAACCAAACAACATGGTTCCTTTTTGCAGAATGTAATACATCCCAAGTAACTTTCAGTCCTTCTTTAAAAATCACATAGATAGGTGCACAAAATAGTTAGAGGTTGGTTTCTTTCTGCAGAATGTAGAATGAGATATAATTTTTCAAGTAACGAGGTTGGCTCATTTTTCCCATTTTTGTGGGTTGGTTCCTTTCTGCAGAAAGTGGTCCAATTATCAGTCGATATGAAAAATAGTTCTTTAAACTCACTTTTTTGTTCGTTTCAACACCTGCAAATAAATGTTTGTGTGAATAAAAATAACTAATCTTATTGTATTTAATGTATTAGAAAAAATATGGATTTGAGGCTTCTTCAGTTTAATTAATAACAAAATGGGCTGCTGTACACTTAGTTACAGTGCTTTGAAGACACAATCTACTAACATAAATCAATCCTAGAAACAGTCTCATATTTAGATATCCTTAGCTGCATACGTAGTCGCACCTAAATAACATACATTGTCTGATTTTGATTTATCATCTTGATCGAGAAATGATAACCGAATTCACCTTGCCAAAATTTAATGTGATATTGCAATACGGTAAACTCCCTATTATCCACGCATGCTGCGAAAAAATACAGCACATATGTAAATCTGTAATTTATTTCAAGTGTTCAAATTTGAACTCTACTGACGAGTGTATTGTATGCAGTATACAGTAAAACGCCACAGTCCTTCTCGTAACTCACTCAGTAAGCTGGCATGCGTTGCTATTTTTGTCTCTGTCGCACTTTGTTTCTAGTCGTATGGTTGAACACTTTTATGTTTACATTACTGAAATGTATTGTATGTTAATTACTCAAAAAAATACTAATTTTTTTGCATCATTTAAAAATTTGTGCTTTAATTGTAACTTTTACTGTAATTAAATGTTTAGATTTTTAAGTTGAAATTATTGTTTCCATTTTTGTTTCCCATTTTCGGCTCTTTTGCGGATTATCCGCGATTTTCACTATCCGCGGTGGCCCTGCCACTTAATTTCACGGATAATCGGGAGTTTACTGTACTTCATATGATCGGTACGTCTATAACACACGCTGCAGCTGAGCGTTCCGCCGATGTGGAACCATACCACGAGATTCCATACTTTCACCAACGACGACCATGGCGACATTACCAATAATTGTTGGCGCATTGAAACTTCTTGCGTGTTCTCCCGCAGGCGACTTATCGGCTCTGATTACATTTTTGTGATTATCAAATGGCATGCGCTCCAGTACGGTTTTGAAAAATGCAATAAATTGATTTCATTTATGAAAAAAATTGTAGATGTTACAGAATTGGTCTATTCACCGAACTGTTCTATGCAAGACGCTGATTTCTTGTGGTGAATTGCCCATTAAATAAATCTGTAAAAATTCAGATCCTTCATCCTGCGGTGGCAACAGCGAACCTGCTCGATGACAAATTTTATATTTAATCTGTAAAAGTTAAAATCTAAATAGTAGTATTAATGATAATAATAATGGTGGTATAATAATTACCTTGAAAGTGGGCATGAAATTGTCACGAACCACATTTGTGGCGCAAAATATATTAATTTGGAAGCAACTGTTGAATTGCTGTATTTGTGTCAGGAAATGTGTGGAATTTTTCCTGTTTCAGAAACCAATGAGTGCAATGGCTCTGGTGGCGGGAACAATGGAGCCAATTCGACACTGAGCTTTATGACAATTTGCAATTCAAATAAATCGTTTTGGTTTGTAGCATTGCATGTTATGCGACCTAAATTGTTCCGTCTTATCGGCAGCTTTGCAAGTCGATTAAAATGTGTCCATTCAATTCAATTGTTTCAATTGCGACACAATGAGCATTGTAATTAATTATAATTAAAATAAAAATGGACAACTGATTCACTTTATTGATATTTTACAAGAGTTTTCACCTGATAACTCACGTAAGTAAATCTATAATTTGTGTGAAATAAAACGACGATGTTGCGATAGTTAGTTAACAGAATCACTAATCAACTGAAATTAAACACCTGAAGATCGAAAAAAAAGGAAATCAAATGTAATTTTTATTATAATTTAGGCTGGAATGCTTTTATTCTTATTTTTCTTAATATACTCTCGCTTTTTTTTCCAATTGATGAGATTTAATTAATTTATTTTCAATCCAAGGAGCTTAACGAACCTAAAAAAAAATCAATCAACTATGTTGTTTCTTAAGTCAGTTATGATTGAGAGCGCATACAAAAATTATTATTTTTGCAGTTTGTCAGAATCTTATGACTTTACTTTTTCCCTGAAAAATTTTCAGGGCCATAACCAAACGAAAATATAATTACTGATATCCATCGTTCAAAACGTGAGTTATGGTCCAAAGTTCAAATGAAAACCTCATAGATAAAATAAATTTAAGTTTTCCACTAATTTTCAAAGTATCCGGGCAATTTTTCAAATTAAAGAAAAACGTTATTTGGACTTAAAAAAAAATAGACAAACCAGTCTAGCCATTCTCAAGTGATGCGATTATCAACGAACAGCATTTTTGTTTTCATTTATATAGATACATATATTTTTTGAGATTTTAAATGTAAATTTTTGTTGATTGCAATAATGCTGCACGTAGGCATAATGTACACAGTCAGTATTCACACACGCTAGGTTTTTTAAGTGTTGTATTTATTTTCTGTACAACATTGATTATTTGTGTTAATTTTGTAAAGAAAAGAAAAATTGTACATTAAAATTACTTCAAATTCGGAGCCCCATTTTCAGGAAATGTATCTTCATCACACTTTATGACTACTCTGAGAAGCACACGTTTTATTTTTTATTACTGACGACTTGAGAAGGGCAAAACTTGAACCAAGTAGCAACGTGTTATTGTTTAGTATACGACTTATAAAATAAGCCTTTTATTTTTTAACAAATGTTGATTGTGAATAATAAAATTTAACTTAATGATAGAGTGTTCTATAAAAACTGTATATCTTGATTATAGAATATTAGATATTCAATTCTAAATTGTAGACTAAGAAATGTACGAAAAAGAGTTTTTCTGCTTCCAATAACAAGGTACCCCTTTATCAAATTTCCGTGCCTGAAAATTAAAAAAAATGTATTGTTTCAGAGAAATAATTCCCACGTACAGAATGGTTCATTTTTTGAATAAATATTATGTTCCGAACATTTAAAGAAAAAATTCAATTCAGTCCATTGACAGTGAACCATTTATAAAACATGTTTTGATAAAATTATGTTCACTTACACAATATTGTGAAGTTGGTATTAAATTTCAGTTGAATTTATATTTATTCTTGCTAATTATCACAACAAAGATAGCAGCTATGTGAAGAAAATATCTAGCAACGTTTTTTGGTGCTGTTTCATAAAAACTGTTAGATTATACATCTTTTAACATTTCGATACTGCTACTTTCCCATACCTGTTAAAATTTAACTGGTTATTTTTTATCTTATCTATACTAACTCCCAAAGCATATTCGTTGGGTTTTCCAGGAAATAGAACTTATCAGAGACCGTGACATATGTGAATGCTGTATCGGTTGCAGAAAAAAACAACCCATTCATATCACTTTTTATTTGTTTACTAGCTGACCCGGCGAACTTCATACCGCCTTAGCGTAGCAATGATGCACTACTTTATTTTGTATAGCTGACCTATCTTAGGTATGAGTACCTATTCAATTTGAACTGGAATCTATAATATCCTCCATATAAAAATGAATCCATAATTCCCTGGTATCACTATAACTGAAAAGGACCTTACTAATTTAACTAAATAAAAAACAAAATATATATTGTCAAAATAGTGTTTATTCCATAGGATTCAATAATTCCACTAATGTTTTTACAAATTGCTATTGAACAACTTGGCATTTTTAAGTAAACAATGAGCTCAATACCACGCGCGCTCTATAAATCAACTAATAGTCTCTGTACCCCTCACTGCTTCTCTCTACTCTAATGCTTTTTGATAAACTATATTTTTAGTTTTATGTTCTGGCGCGTAAATAAATAATGTTGATGGTTTTCCGACACGGGAACAGGCGACATATAATTGGCGATGTGAAAAACATGGATTTTCTAGGTTGATGCCACATACACTTAGCGACTGCCCTTGCGATTTATTTATTGACATTGCAAATGCAAGCCGCACTGGAAACTGTAAACGCTTAAAGCTGAATGGCATGTCGTTCGGTATCATAGGGATGCGTGGGATTAAAACATCTTCGCCTTTGTACTTCCCTTTCAAAATTGTGGCTTCGATGACATTGTTCAATAGTAAAACGTTAATGTTGATAAATATTTCCTAAACGATACAGTTTCTTTACATCCTCTTTGAAGATATTTGCAGCAAACATTCTGTCAATTCTATGTCAAACGTCATAAGGTTACTTTAAAAATATTTATATTGTACAAAGTGTTGGGTTAGTTTGGAAATAATTTTATGTATGGTGGTTCAGTATTCTTAAATTTTCTAATTTTCCGTTAAATTTTTTCTTTCATAAGAACCTTCTCGTGACAATAACAAACACAACAAAAAAAGAATTTGTGAAATCGGTTCAGTCATTTACGCGTGATGGCGTGACCAAGGGAAATAGGAATTCATTATTCTTAAATTTTCTAATTTTCCGCACAATTTTCTTAATTTTTTCTTTCATAAGAACCTTCTCCTGACCATAGCACACACAACAAAAAAAAAAATTAGTGAAATCGGTCCAGCCGTTCACGCGTGATGCCGTGACCAAGGAAAACGGGTTTCATTTGTATATATAGATTCACGGATGTTAAAAAAACTGCGTCCTTTATTTGAAACAGTTCAAACAAAAAAAAAGGCAGCAGATTGATCCCATTCGTAATTCCGGTATTTACCTACTACATAAGCTTGAAGAACTATTTTATTTTATTTCTCTGACAACCATGTCACCACGACTCGCACGGGATTAATGAAATTAAGCCCACGGCAATCTGGCAACGTGGCGATTAGTACGGGTCCCCGCCTCGCGATAAAAAAAGTTACTGTTGTGATGACTGGGTGTGCATGCAGTCACACACATGGGTGCAACTGCAATGCAATGCAGTCTTAGAGTACAAGTAGGTGCACTTTCGTGTTCTTGCATCCCTGTGTTCTTCACTTGCCCTAGTTTTTTTATCAGGGCAACTAGCCATGTGTCTATGGGATTTTCCAAAATTTCATACACTATTTAAACCTCTAAGGGGTCGAATTTTCAAAAAATCCTTCCTCAGTTCTCAAGTACGTTAGAAAAGGAACTCCTGTGCCAAATTTCATGCTTCTAGACTCACCGGTTTAAGCTGTGAGTTGTCTGTCTGTCAGTGCTAGAGTTTTATCATGCAGGTTTGTACGTTTAAAATTTTTGGTTTCTACAAACAGTAATAGCCAGTTCAACAGGCTGTTTCAATTTTTTTTAGTTGGAAATGTTTTAATTAGTAATTTTATATTTACATACTGACACACGAATTTAAGTTAACCTTAATCTTTGATCTTCTATCTGTGTGCACGTATTTGTTAGAACTTCCTTGTAAACATTTTTTTTTAGTTTTTATGAAAGTAAAATATAAAGCTAAAATAATTTTTTTAACAAAGTCTTTCAATTACTTTATTTTAAAAATGAAGACGTTGCTTACATTGGAAGTACGCGTAAAGCAAACAGATTCGGTTACTTAATACCTACACTAGCTGCCCGACCCGGCTTCGCACGGCTTTACTAATGGAAAAAATTAAGCCACATCTCCCATTTACAGTAATGGTAAAAAAAAAAAATTCAGTGAAAATTTATTACAATGCTGTATAATGTACCGGAGAGAAAATGAATAGCACCGATGGTTTCCCGACTCGTGCACGCAACGTACAACTGATGTACCCGTACTTCATTACGGCAGTCTACAGGCAGATCACTCTTGCGCCGCTCATTATACATGCCCCTCCTTGTGGGTACGCCACTGCCGCGCGATGCCCGTTGCCATGGAGACGCAGAAGGCATGAACAATGCAAAATCCTGTTCTCATGCAGACAAAGTACCCACTGTTGCCTGGTTTTAACCACCCATGGGATCTAATTTTCGGAAAATGTCACCCTGCGTAACATAAGGAACATTACTGTGAAGTTTCAAGTCTGTAAAATATATATACTTGAAAAAAAGGGCAATTTTTGATATTTAAAGTACCCACCAAAATTTCAACGGTGATGAGGACTGCACTAACAATGAAATAGTCTTTGCCATAGAGACGAATGAAGCATCAACAAAGCAACAGCCGTTGCCATGGTGATTTCCTACCAAAAACTGGAAATTTTGATATATTACGCCCCCGAAACTCCCCTTGGTATCGGATTTCCGCAGAATCCGTTCTTAGTGAGCGTCTACATCACAAAATGAGTAACTATGCTAAATTTAAAGTCAGTCGGGTGTATAGTTTTAGAGATCTCGCGATGAGTGGGTCAGTGAGTGGTGAGTGGTATTTCGCTTAATAAACTTCTAGCGCCTGCAACACACACTTCGTACGTGTACTGCATGTTGTATCTAACCCCCTCCAACGCATTTGATTCTAAATTGGACTTTTATTAAGGATCCCTAATGTTATTGATAGTATAATATAGCCTATAGCCTTCCTCGATAAATGTACTATCCAACACCGAAAATTTTTCAAATCGGACCAGTGGTTCCTGAGATTAGCGCGTTCAAACAAACAAACTCTTCAGCTTCATAATATCAGTATAGATTCTTCAATTAAAATACGGACAGCCCTCGTTATGTCACTTCCAGAAACAAGTACACTTAATTCTCACGCATATTGCTCTGGAATTTGCATTGTGAGAGTTCTACAAACTGGTGATGACATATGCAGGTAGGAATGTGTACTCCACGCGCCTTGAAGGTACATTATGCTGTTCTAAAGCAAGTTTTGACGGTTATATATGATAAGGCATTTAAATACTTTTTAAAACGTCTTCGTCATACATAATATTGGTATAACGATATTTGATGAAAACAGTGTAGTAGTATAGCTTGGCCGGTCCGGAAACAGGGTTCAGGGTGTGGTGCCGGTGCCGGTGTCCGCCATCTTGGATTTGTGACGTCACGGCGGCAAAAATTCCTCAAAATTCCTCAAAATTGACTCAAAATGACTCAAAATTTCCCGTTTTAAGAAAAAAATTCCAGTTTTCGAGGGAAAAATTCCCGTTTCGAGGGAAAATTTCCCGTTTTATTCCTTAAAAATCCCAACGGCTAGAAATGTCCTGATAGAGGCTTAAGCATCCTTAACTCAAGCCTCAGTTAAGCCTCTATCAGGATGTGACCTTGACCTTTGACCTTGACCCCGACGGCCATCTTGGAACCGCCATCTTGGATGACGTCATTTCGTTTTCTAGAAAATTCCGGCATTGTGTTATCCGACATTTTGAATTATTACGTCACCGTTGCAATTTCCGTTACGGCCGCCATCTTTAAATTTATTATCCGATTTTAATGAAAAAAATTAAAAAAATATAAAAAAAATTTAAATAATATAAATTTAATTAAATATTTATAAAAAACAAACATTAACGACACGGAGCTCGGAGTCCTCGGTTCGAACCCGACAGAGGCAAAAAAATTAAAAAATGACGACCGATCCTTCCCCCGCGGTGGACGCAGGCATACTGACTCCCTCCACTTTTTTTTCAAAGCATATATATATATCGTCAGGTAGTATGACGTCATGTCCGCCATCTTGTCCTCGTCTGCTGGAAGCCATCATCAGTGTATCGTCGGCGAGAGTGCGCTGACGCCATGTTAGTTTAATTCTTATCCGCTAGAGTGCAGTAATCATTTATTATTGCTGTGACACCCGACATCTTGTCATTTGGCCGCCATCTTGAAAATCCATAATTATTTAGCTAGAAATTCGGGAAAAATTCCAAAATTCATTAAATAAATTTGTAATCTATATACTGATCGATTAGGTCGACTAAGGTCCTTGGTACGATCTAGGACGATGCAAAAAAATTAAATATAACATCAATTTAACATAATAGTAACAGGTTCGAGGAATTAAACACCTCAAGTTCTTTTACAAACATAATATTTATTACATAATTTCTATTCTACTACATGATCATTTGCGAAAGCCAGCAATCTTATAATCATTTAGTTCCGCAGCGGTGTGAAATGACTGATTCTTAGCTCCAATCGGTTTATACTAGACAGAGTCCAGCCAGAACCTTTACAGACATAGTCCACCTCTTCTTGACAGAGTTTCTGGATACCGTTTTTAACAGTTTGCTTCACATCGTTAGAACTGTAAATTACTGCAGCCGATGTCTTGAATGCACACTTCTTCACTTTGTCATCGAACGGATATGGCTTTCCATATATACAGTCCAACCACAAGTTATATTTCAAAGGTCCGTTTGTTGCTACATCATCAGTAAGCTGATTGATTATGTCCTCTCTGATATCATCAAGAAAATTACAAATGTCCTTCGACTCACCTAACGTATTTAAATAATAGTAGTCTTTCAATGTTCCACGAAATGCAGACTGCACCAAGTAGAAGCCATTATCGTTCACTTGTAATGCTCCGAACACAGTCTTAGGTTTAGTTCCATGTTCAGACGTCATACCAGTCGGTTGCTGCACATCGGTTTTTTTGGTTGTACGCTTTCATGTCTCCAATCTAAAGCGAGGAGTCGAAATTTCTGCAGGTAGTTCAGCAGTAGAAGCACAGACTCCACCTTTACATTTTTTCGCATGATGTCGCAAACTGTCAATTCGAGTAAACCATTTAAGGCACTCATCACATCGAAACTTCATGCGAGAAGGATTCTTCGTGCATTTGCTCCGCTCATGTCTTCGTGCATCATGGGAAAATGCGAACGACGTATCACAGTAGCTGCAAGGATACCGTGGTGATGAAGACGATCCTTTCAGACCCGATCCAGATACTGACGTTGCCGCAGTTGCACCATCTCCAGGCATACTCTTATGAACATCAATGCATCGTTGTTGCGCCGAAACCTTTACTTTCTGCCGAACAGCAGGACCTTTGCATGCCTTCATGTGCGTTTTCATATTATCTTTTCTGGCAAACTGCTTATGACATTTCTCACAAACAAACATTTTACGATATAGGTTCTTGGCACCTTCGCTCCTCTCGTGTCGCCGAGCATTGCTGTTGTTTGAGAAAATCTTGTCGCAGTAACAGCACCGATGTTCGCTAGTTGTCAAATCAGCATCCATTGAAGTCTCCATTGATGGCGAACCAGCGTTCGCCGAGTTTCCCTGTGCAGACAGCACTAGCAGCATTAAAGTCTCTTCTGCTGGCGGTACCACGTCTGTTGAAGTCTCCTCCAGTGTTGACATCGACGTTGCCAACGGGATCTGCTCCACCATCGTCGACGCTGACGTCATGGTTCCCGCAGTCGATGGTACAACCTCCATCGAGTTCGTCGTTAAAGTCGGTAAAGATGCCATCGAGTTCGCAAGAAAAGGTAATTACGTGATTAATGCACCAGAAGAAACAAACTAGGTGATCCTTACACCGACGACGTCAGTAACAAACTAAGCATCCTGTTGTCTAGAGCTCGCTTATATATACATGCACCGTATGGAACAATACGCTAGTCAAATCAAGAACCATTTACAATAATACTAGAGTCAAAACAACATTAAAAATAGAAGGACCATCAACAAAAAGGCAGCACATTTGGAAGCACCGACAACGAAAAGGCAGCACATTTGGAAGCACCGACAACGAAAAGGCAGCACATTTGGAAGCACTGACAACGAAAAGGCAGCACATTTGGAAGCACCGACAACGAAATGGCAGCACATTTGGAAGCACCGACTACGAAAAGGCAGCACATTTGGAAGCACCGTCATCGAAAAGGCAGCACATTTGGAAGCACCGTCAACGTAAAGGCAGCACATTTGGAAGCACCGACAACGTAAAGGCAGCACATTTGGAAGCACCGACTACGAAAAAGCAGCACATTTGGAAGCACCGTCATCAAAAAGGCAGCACATTTGGAAGCATTGTCAACGTAAAGGCAGCACATTTGGAAGCACCCACAACGTAAAGGCAGCACATTTGGAAGCACCGACAACGAAAAGGCAGCACATTTGGAAGCACCGACAACGAAAAGGCAGCACATTTGGAAGCACCGACAACGAAAAGGCAGCACATTTGGAAGCACCGACAACGAAAAGGCAGCACATTTGGAAGCACCGACTACGAAAAGGCAGCACATTTGGAAGCACCGACTACGAAAAGGCAGCACATTTGGAAGCACCGACAACGAAAAGGCAGCACATTTGGAAGCACCGACAACGTAAAGGCAACACATTTGGAAGCACCGACAACGAAAAGGCAGCACATTTGGAAGCACCGACAACGAAAAGGCAGCACATTTGGAAGCACCGACAGCGAAAAGGCAGCACATTTGGAAGCACCGACAACGAAAAGGCAGCACATTTGGAAGCACCGCCAACGAAAAGGCAGCACATTTTGGATGCATCATCGAATAAGGAAGCACATTTGGAAGCTCCATCAACTAAAAAAGGCAAAAAGGAAGCACAAGTTACGAGATCTAAGTCTTAGTAAGAAATCATAATACAAGAAATAAAAACATTACATTCTTATAATTTAAATTATTTATTTTATTGCTTTAGATTATACAAATGTAAGTAAAACAAGTCAATATTGTATGTAGCCAGCATTCCTCAGTTCCTTGAGTATGAAGGATATTTCTTTGATGCACGAATAGTTTCCTGCACAAAGCGAACCATGTAGATGTCTTAGCCGGTCAACCAATATGTTTGGATCTTTCCATGATGTGTAATCATTCTCTTCTACCACCATCTTCCTTGCACCTTTTTAATAAATATTATGATCTCTGGTGTCTTCCGTTTTACCACCAACCTCAGGGTTACTTTCATGTTGGAGACGGTGATCATCACAAGCTTGATGAGATTTATTTAATATATCACGTCGTTTCCATCGATTCGGTCTCAGGACACCGCCACATTCTTCGATCTTGGCAGCTTTAGGTGCTTCATCATAGTCTATGTCTTTGTCAACAGCCTCAGAGTCACTGTAACAATCACCGTAGAAGGAATCGTTTTCACCCAATTTACCGTAATAATTCGATGTTGATGATGTTGAAGTGTCTTCATCGTCTTCATGCTTCCTTTTTAGGAGTCCATCATTTTTACAAAGTAGGAAAGATCTACTTGAATTCGGCTGGAATATATTCTCACTTTTCACGTTAAGGATTCTTCCACTGTCTTCATTCTTCCGTAAATCATCAACCTTCTTCAATTTAAGTTCTTTGTCGAGATCTGAAGAGCCAAGAAAATTATTGTCGTAATGCAGATCACTCTTCCTTAGGCTAGTAGATTCATCGTTGTCCTCTAGCTTGTACGCAGGCTTGGCGCTACAAGTTCTGCCATGTCTTTTTAGGCTCTCTCTCCGCGTAAACGACTTGCTACATCGAACACAACTTATCATATTGCGCAGTGGATTTTTAACACAGTCATTCTTCTCGTGTTGTCTTTTATTCTTTCTCAAGATAAACTCTTTACTGCAAAACTTACACCTATGTTCTTTCGATACAGCGTCAGATCCCAAATCGGAATTCATATTAGTTACTGAGACTAATGCCAGATACCAATTGAGTGTTTTAAATTAGATTCAATACTTAAATAGAAATTTTTTCATATTTCATCAGCGAGAATTAATATATCTCATGCAAAAGTACTTTATGCATATAGTTCTGCTTTTCAACAACAGATGTCGCCACATGTTGCTTGCAGGTAAATAATATTTAGTTATTTTATGCGGGATGCGGGATGCTCACTATCGATCGCAAAAGAAGGATGGCTTCGTTAGACTCCAAGGAAAAGGAAGTTTGTCTTGCATGTTGGTGCTCCACAGATGTCTCATGGCGTAATATTAATTTGACTGAGTAATGATATTTGTTAATTCCACCTGATAAAAATATTGCAAGTTTTGATTTAGTAGCAGAAATTATCGAATTAAATGTAACTCCAAATAAAATGACATGTCTCATTAGAACAAAAAAAAATCCATGCAGAGAGCGGTTTCTCAGAATAGTCAGAAACACTTGAAGAAACCACAGGAATTATTTCAAGAATACGGGAAAAACCATCAAAATATTGTCAAGAATAATCAGGAGCACACTGAGGAAACCACCATAATATTAACAATAATAATCGGAAGCACACGGAGAAAACCATCATAATATTGACCAGATTAATCGGAAGCACACAGAGAAAACCACCACATGTTTTCTTTGATATCATAAAATTACAAGAAAAAATATTTAAAAATAAAAATAAATTAATAAAAAAATAAAAAAAATGCATACATTTCTGGCTTGTACAATAACTCTATCTTTGCTCAACAATGATAAGTTTACAAGCTTGCAGAAACTGTTTATGCATTTTTTAATTTTTTTTAATTTTTTATTAATTTATTTTTTTTTTTAAATATTTTTTCTTGTAATTTTATGATATTAAAGAAAACATGTGGTGGTTTTCTCTGTGTGCTTCCGATTAATCTGGTCAATATTATGATGGTTTTCTCTGTGTGCTTCCGATTATTATTGTTAATATTATGGTGGTTTCCTCAGTGTGCTCCTGATTATTCTTGACAATATTTTGATGGTTTTTCCCGTGTTCTTGCAATCATTCCTGTGGTTTCTTCAAGTGTTTCTGACTATTCTGAGAAACCGCTCTCTGCTGGATTTTTTTTTGTTCTAATGAGACATGTCATTTTATTTGGAGTTACATTTAATTCGATAATTTCTGCTACTAAATCAAAACTTGCAATATTATTATCAGGTGGAATTAACAAATATCATTACTCAGTCAAATTAAT
This sequence comes from Bacillus rossius redtenbacheri, assembly GCF_032445375.1. NCBI lineage: Eukaryota > Metazoa > Arthropoda > Insecta > Phasmatodea > Bacillidae > Bacillus > Bacillus rossius. The sequence goes on along the minus strand of NC_086338.1, from coordinate 29,588,520 downwards.
ATTACGCCATGAGACATCTGTGGAGCACCAACATGCAAGACGAACTTCCTTTTCCTTGGAGTCTAACGAAGCCATCCTTCTTTTGCGATCGATAGTGAGCATCCCGCATCCCGCATAAAATAACTAAATATTATTTACCTGCAAGCAACATGTGGCGACATCTGTTGTTGAAAAGCAGAACTATATGCATAAAGTACTTTTGCATGAGATATATTAATTCTCGCTGATGAAATATGAAAAAATTTCTATTTAAGTATTGAATCTAATTTAAAACACTCAATTGGTATCTGGCATTAGTCTCAGTAACTAATATGAATTCCGATTTGGGATCTGACGCTGTATCGAAAGAACATAGGTGTAAGTTTTGCAGTAAAGAGTTTATCTTGAGAAAGAATAAAAGACAACACGAGAAGAATGACTGTGTTAAAAATCCACTGCGCAATATGATAAGTTGTGTTCGATGTAGCAAGTCGTTTACGCGGAGAGAGAGCCTAAAAAGACATGGCAGAACTTGTAGCGCCAAGCCTGCGTACAAGCTAGAGGACAACGATAAATCTATTAGCCTAAGGAAGAGTGATCTGCATTACGACAATAATTTTCTTGGCTCTTCAGATCTCGACAAAGAACTTAAATTGAAGAAGGTTGATGATTTACGGAAGAATGAAGACAGTGGAAGAATCCTTAACGTGAAAAGTGAGAATATATTCCAGCCGAATTCAAGTAGATCTTTCCTACTTTGTAAAAATGATGGACTCCTAAAAAGGAAGCATGAAGACGATGAAGACACTTCAACATCATCAACATCGAATTATTAAGGTAAATTGGGTGAAAACGATTCCTTCTACGGTGATTGTTACAGTGACTCTGAGGCTGTTGACAAAGACATAGACTATGATGAAGCACCTAAAGCTGCCAAGATCGAAGAATGTGGCGGTGTCCTGAGACCGAAACGATGGAAACGACGTGATATATTAAATAAATCTGATCAAGCTTGTGATGATCACCGTCTCCAACATGAAAGTAACCCTGAGGTTGGTGGTAAAACGGAAGACACCAGAGATCATAATATTTATTATAAAGGTGCAAGGAAGATGGTGGTAGAAGAGAATGATTACACATCATGGAAAGATCCAAACATATTGGTTGACCGGCTAAGACTTCTACATGGTTCGCTTTGTGCAGGAAACTATTCGTGCATCAAAGAAATATCCTTCATACTCAAGGAACTGAGGAATGCTGGCTACATACAATATTGACTTGTTTTACTTGCATTTGTATAATGTAAAGCAATAAAATAAATAATTTAAATTATAAGAATGTAATGTTTTTATTTCTTGTATTATGATTTCTTACTAAGACTTAGATCTCGTAATTTGTGCTTCCTTTTTGCCTTTTTTAGTTGATGGAGCTTGCAAATGTGCTTCCTTATTCGATGATGCATCCAAAATGTGCTGCCTTTTCGTTGGCGGTGCTTCCAAATGTGCTGCCTTTTCGTTGTCGGTGCTTCCAAATGTGCTGCCTTTTCGCTGTCGGTGCTTCCAAATGTGCTGCCTTTTCGTTGTCGGTGCTTCCAAATGTGCTGCCTTTTCGTTGTCGGTGCTTCCAAATGTGTTGCCTTTACGTTGTCGGTGCTTCCAAATGTGCTGCCTTTTCGTTGTCGGTGCTTCCAAATGTGCTGCCTTTTCGTAGTCGGTGCTTCCAAATGTGCTGCCTTTTCGTAGTCGGTGCTTCCAAATGTGCTGCCTTTTCGTTGTCGGTGCTTACAAATGTGCTGCCTTTTCGTTGTCGGTGCTTCCAAATGTGCTGCCTTTTCGTTGTCGGAGCTTCCAAATGTGCTGCCTTTTCGTTGTCGGTGCTTCCAAATGTGCTGCCTTTTCGTTGTCGGTGCTTCCAAATGTGCTGCCTTTTCGTTGTCGGTGCTTCCAAATGTGCTGCCTTTACGTTGTGGGTGCTTCCAAATGTGCTGCCTTTACGTTGACAATGCTTCCAAATGTGCTGCCTTTTCGATGACGGTGCTTCCAAATGTGCTGCCTTTTCGTAGTCGGTGCTTCCAAATGTGCTGCCTTTACGTTGTCGGTGCTTCCAAATGTGCTGCCTTTACGTTGTCGGTGCTTCCAAATGTGCTGCCTTTTCGATGACGGTGCTTCAAAATGTGCTGCCTTTTCGTAGTCGATTCTTCCAAATGTGCTGCCATTTCGTTGTCGGTGCTTCCAAATGTGCTGCCTTTTCGTTGTCGGTGCTTCCAAATGTGCTGCCTTTTCGTTGTCGGTGCTTCCAAATGTGCTGCCTTTTCGTTGATGGTCCTTCTATTTTTAATGTTTTTTTGACTCTAGTATTATTGTAAATGGTTCTTGATTTCACTAGCGTATTGTTCCATACGGTGCATGTATATATAAGCGAGCTCTAGACAACAGGATGCTTAGTTTGTTACTGACGTCGTTGGTGTAAGGATCACCTAGTTTGTTTCTTCTGGTGCATTAATCACGTAATTACCTGTCTTGCAACCTCGATGGCATCTTTACCGACTTTAACGACGAACTCGATGGAGGTTGTACCATCGACTGCGGGAACCATGACGTCAGCGTCGACGATGGTGGAGCAGATCCCGTTGGCAACGTCGATGTCAACACTGGAGGAGACTTCAACAGACGTGGTACCGCCAGCAGAAGAGACTTTAATGCTGCTAGTGCTGTCTGCACAGGGAAACTCGGCGAACGCTGGTTCGCCATCAATGGAGACTTCAATGGATGCTGATTTGACAACTAGCGAACATCGGTGCTGTTACTGCGACAAGATTTTCTCAAACAACAGCAATGCTCGGCGACACGAGAGGAGCGAAGGTGCCAAGAACCTATATCGTAAAATGTTTGTTTGTGAGAAATGTCATAAGCAGTTTGCCAGAAAAGATAATATGAAAACGCACATGAAGGCATGCAAAGGTCCTGCTGTTCGGCAGAAAGTAAAGGTTTCGGCGCAACAACGATGCATTGATGTTCATAAGAGTATGCCTGGAGATGGTGCAACTGCGGCAACGTCAGTATCTGGATCGGGTCTGAAAGGATCGTCTTCATCACCACGGTATCCTTGCAGCTACTGTGATACGTCGTTCGCATTTTCCCATGATGCACGAAGACATGAGCGGAGCAAATGCACGAAGAATCCTTCTCGCATGAAGTTTCGATGTGATGAGTGCCTTAAATGGTTTACTCGAATTGACAGTTTGCGACATCATGCGAAAAAATGTAAAGGTGGAGTCTGTGCTTCTACTGCTGAACTACCTGCAGAAATTTCGACTCCTCGCTTTAGATTGGAGACATGAAAGCGTACAACCAAAAAAACCGATGTGCAGCAACCGACTGGTATGACGTCTGAACATGGAACTAAACCTAAGACTGTGTTCGGAGCATTACAAGTGAACGATAATGGCTTCTACTTGGTGCAGTCTGCATTTCGTGGAACATTGAAAGACTACTATTATTTAAATACGTTAGGTGAGTCGAAGGACATTTGTAATTTTCTTGATGATATCAGAGAGGACATAATCAATCAGCTTACTGATGATGTAGCAACAAACGGACCTTCGAAATATAACTTGTGGTTGGACTGTATATATGGAAAGCCATATCCGTTCGATGACAAAGTGAAGAAGTGTGCATTCAAGACATCGGCTGCAGTAATTTACAGTTCTAACGATGTGAAGCAAACTGTTAAAAACGGTATCCAGAAACTCTGTCAAGAAGAGGTGGACTATGTCTGTAAAGTTTCTGGCTGGACTCTGTCTAGTACAAACCGATTGGAGCTAAGAATTAGTCATTTCACACCGCTGCGGAACTAAATGATTATAAGATTGCTGGCTTTCGCAAATGATCATGTAGTAGAATAGAAATTATGTAATAAATATTATGTTTGTAAAAGAACTTGTGGTGTTTAATTCCTCGAACCTGTTACTATTATGTTAAATTGATGTTATATTTAATTTTTTTGCATCGTCCTAGATCGTACCAAGGACCTTAGTCGACCTAATCGATCAGTATATAGATTACAAATTTATTTAATGAATTTTGGAATTTTTCCCGAATTTCTAGCTAAATAATTATGGATTTTCAAGATGGCGGCCAAATGACAAGATGTCGGGTGTCACAGCAATAATAAATGATTACTGCACTCTAGCGGATAAGAATTAAACTAACATGGCGTCAGCGCACTCTCGCCGACGATACACTGATGATGGCTTCCAGCAGACGAGGACAAGATGGCGGACATGACGTCATACTACCTGACGATATATATATATGCTTTGAAAAAAAAGTGGTGGGAGTCAGTATACCTGCGTCCACCGCGGGGGAAGGATCGGTCGTCATTTTTTAATTTTTTTGCCTCTGTCGGGTTCGAACCGAGGACTCCGAGCTCCGTGTCGTTAATGTTTGTTTTTTATAAATATTTAATTAAATTTATATTATTTAAATTTTTTTTATATTTTTTTAATTTTTTTCATTAAAATCGGATAATAAATTTAAAGATGGCGGCCGTAACGGAAATTGCAACGGTGACGTAATAATTCAAAATGTCGGATAACACAATGCCGGAATTTTCTAGAAAACGAAATGACGTCATCCAAGATGGCGGATCCAAGATGGCCGTCGGGGTCAAGGTCAAAGGTCAAGGTCACATCCTGATAGAGGCTTAACTGAGGCTTGAGTTAAGGATGCTTAAGCCTCTATCAGGACATTTCTAGCCGTTGGGATTTTTAAGGAATAAAACGGGAAATTTTCCCTCGAAACGGGAATTTTTCCCTCGAAAACTGGAATTTTTTTCTTAAAACGGGAAATTTTGAGTCATTTTGAGTCAATTTTGAGGAATTTTGAGGAATTTTTGCCGCCGTGACGTCACAAATCCAAGATGGCGGACACCGGCACCGGCACCACACCCTGAACCCTGTTTTCGGACCGGCCAAGCTATACTACTCAGTGTCAATATTTAAACCGATCTGCAGTTAAATATTTTAACATATTTATGCACGTAAGATGCCAATGGAAAAAAAAGAGTAGATTTCAGTGACTTCCTGTATTAATAATAAGGAGAAAATCTGTACTGCTTTCAGCATTAATTTTGAGAATAATAAACATATTTTACTAATAATAAATGTTTAATGCCTGTTGAAATGACTTATGGGTTCGCAGAAAGGAACAAAGCAGCATGCATGGCTAGTTATAACGCACAGCAAGTGCAAGTGAAGTATGCCCGGTCACAAGTACACTTACGCAGAACATGTTAGGACTCAATCTCACTCGCCAAGTTGGTTAATTTATTTTCTTGTAATTTATTTAACTTAATCAAGTAAGGCATTATCCTGTACATTTATCCCGGTATATATATATATATATATATATATATATATATATATATATATATATATATATATATATATATATATATACACATATTTTTTTTTGGGTAGCAAATTTTCTGATCGGATGTTTACTAATAGTTATTTTTGAGCCGTGAAAGGTCACATTGAGTGATAATGATAATGACAATTTGTGTTATTTCATACCTCTATTAGATAATAATAAGTGAAAGTCGGTTTACAATTTTTGTAACTAAACATAAAAGGCAAAAAGATTAATATTGTAATAAATTTACAAGAAAAACCTTCAAATAATAGTGATCAAAATAACATGAAATAAATTATATAGACTCTACAATTTTTTTTTAAATGTAACTGAATACTTTTGTAAAGTTACAGATAATTGTAAATTTTTTCAATTACGTGAACGCATTTTTATCTCTACGAAAAAAAATGTTCGGAGTAATACTAGGTTAGGATATTTGCCCGGGAAAGTATCTTCAATAGTTAAAAGTTATTTGCAAACCGTCCCCTGAATAGCTCTCTGGTATTAAATTAGCACATTAATAAGCACAATAACAAAAAATAAATACAAATTGCTGAATATTCCATTATCTTTCTCTATGGTTTAAAAAGGTGATAGTTATACAAAATCTGAAGTAAGGCACCAATTTTCGTAAGCGTGACAAGAAGTATTCAATATTGTTTCCAAATAACGTATTTCATATATGCAAAAATAACAATTATATGTTGTATATATTTACAATATTTCCTTGGAGTTTTATATTTTTTGCAAACTGGTTTCCAAAATGAACTTTCGTCAAAGTACAAAAAAAAATTTTGGTTTGTGTATTTTCAAAGAAACAGCGGCCAGACGGACACATGGACCAGATGCTGGTTAGCGCGGTCGTTAAAGTGGAGGTCAAAACCACCCGCCCTTGAACTGGCCCGTGTGAATATTTCACTGCCAGTTGGCGCGCAAGTTAAACACCATTAACTATGTTTTTCCGCCCATCACGGGCGTACGACGCGACGGTAGCGTTGCTTCGGTTGGCACTGCCGGAACGGCCCACTTTAGCTGTCCGTTCGGACGCGTGTCGCGTTTCACTGTTTTCGTTTGTGTGAGTGAGGGGCGGAAAAGGGGAAGGGGTGGAGTGGCGAACCCAGGAAGTTTCCAATTGGGCGGAATTGAGGACACAAATAGTGTCGCTCTAAACAAACGCAAATTTAGTTAGTTATACAACGGCTGACGTTCAGTGAAAAAAAAAAAATGTGCAGACTGTACGCTACGAGAAACTTCCCCTTCACTGATCCCGTGTCAAGAAGTCCTAATAATCAACTTTCTGGAGCCATAATATTTTTTTTTTGTTTTGAAAGAAAAAAATGGTTGTCTGTAAAGTCGGTTGACGGACGATAGTTTAACGTGACAACGTCATAACAAAACATTGATGAAATGATTGCATACTTTTATGAATAAAATTGAATCATTTTTATTGAATTATCACTATTTTGTATGGATACAAAAAAGGAGTGAAATGAAATCAACAATGTAATTGATAAATTTACTTTTATTTTCACTCATTAATTCAAATATGTTTATTACTTTAACGAACATATTATTTTAACTATAACTTTTATACATGTTTGCTATTTAACTTCTTCGAATCTGTTTTATTCTGTTAAGAATAGGACGATGATAGGAAAAGTAGGAAACGAATGGGAGTGTTTCAAGTTTAATGTGCCTCGAAAAAGTCAAATCGATGGTTGTTCCAATCGAGTGGAAGAGAGATTGATGCGGCTCAAGCGTAAAATGAGCGTAACGGGACACAGCGTAACGGGACGATGTGCGTGACGGGACACTTTTTCGTGCGTGCAGCCGGCGTTCATCGATTTATTAGACGTTGTCACGTCAAAAATGACAACATTAGGTAAAGCGTGTTAAATTAATAACACGTTCTCTAAGTTCGTCCCACTTTTTTTCCTCACATCTAGTGAACGTAACTTTAGGTCAATGACATTAAAAGAACACCCTTAAAATAGTGAAAATCCGTCAACTCTCACCCAATTGTCGCTTTTATAATTTTTTTTATTAGCCCGACCGCAAAGTTGCATGAACGAGCAATGGACTTCGAATATGTTCGGTAATGATCGGGGGTCAATAAACTCCACTCTTCTAGTACGCTGTTAATTTTTTTTTTACATTTACGTAGAAATATAAACAGTGTACGGATTGTTTAATCTATTTTGACCACTTAATGTTATGGTCCAAGGTTCTGAGCCCACCAAATTAAACTCTGTAAAGACTTGGTTGTACTAGGAGGGGAATTGGAAGTTCAAGATCGTTACTGGGCAGGATACTGCATTTCTGGACCTTCTAACTTCTCAATTAGATGTTGTCTTAGTTTGGGTAGTCATAATATTTACTCAGATACTACCCTCATGCCTCTACCATAAAGGTGCCCTCCTCGTCAGGGGTGTATATGTGTTGGTAGGGCGGGATGATAAGTGCGACGCTCGCTGGTATTTCTAGCGCGGTGTCGCCTCTAAGCGCAAGGCTCTGAACTGGCGCGCAGTCTTCTCGTCGTGCGCAGAACAACTATGAAAGTTGAATGGTGACCGTAACATTATATGACGGAGAAATGAAGATAAATGTGTAATGCAAAGTCCCTTAAGTGCTTTCAAGAATTTTAACCAGTTGTTTTAAGCCAAAAAACTACTCTGAAACTCTTATAAAAATACAGTCTACAAACTTAATCCGATAACCGAACTCTCATTTCAGAACCAATTTTCCTCACTCGTAACAATAAGTTAACTATAATGTATCAACCTTAATCTTGGTAATTTACTGGATTTTACGTTGTTTACGTTCAAATACAACAGACTTTAAGGGTATTTTAGAGCCACACTGTTCCGTTACTAAACTCAATGTTAGACTACTGCTCGATCTAAATGAATAAGTAAATGCTTTATATTTGATGCTAGTTATTTCATCGTAAAACGAAAGTTTTAATCGTCAAGACCACTGAGATGTGAGTGTTCGTCAGTTTACTTATGTTTATTTTATATACAATTTTTCAGTAAATAGAAAACAATTTACTGTTTTACTTAGCGAAAGCTGTCAGTTTTCACAGTATGTTCAGTTTGTTTCAGTAGCCTAAATCGTTTTTGACTTACGCACTAGGCAATACTTTTGTCTAGACCCTATAAAAATTCACGCATTTCTTTATTAGATTTCCCAACTAATAACAGTTCGGTAGGGTACTGCCCTATTTACTAGAATAACTAGAATTAGCTCTTTGCCCTAAGCATCAATAAACTGACGGATGATAAAATCTACCAGCTAAAACTACTGTTATTAATGTTATTTCTTCAGTCACGTCTTGTAGTAAGGGCTTCTAGATATTAAATAACATTTTATACTTGAAACTTTTAATTGTTTTACTCAAGATTTGAAACGAGCGTGCTAAGAGGTGCGCTGATGCGCTGACGTAACGTCTCCAGACGCAGCATAAACACAAAACAAATACAAAATTTAAAAACATATTATCAGTAAATCAATGTTTTAAAAGTAAAAGCATTAGAGAGAGTTTGTGTCTATTCTAAACTGTTAATTATTAAAAACGTGACACAGTACATTGCTATTTAGAGGGTTCTAATAAATTGAGTTAGAACGGCTGATCTGGAGGCATAGAGTTTGTAGGTTCATAGAGTCACCTTACGTTTTCAAACATTACATTGCTGTAGAAAAATACAAATATTAATAAAATGTCAACCTTAAGTAAACAAACAGTCTGAACTATATGTGTGTGTTTTTTTCGGCACAGTCCAATGCCAGCCATCTAGGCCAAGCATCTCCGAACCACGATGTCTTCTTTGTCAATAATAAGTTTGTATTTTATTCAAGTAAAAACCAATGTCAAACCAATAGATAGTGTGTCTCTGAACCATGGTGTTCACTGTGTGGATACAACCAATATGCTTTGTACTTTCTAAAATACCTATACAAACATTAGACGAAGAGTACCTAACTACCAGACCTACAATACGGTCTAAACAGATATAATTGACGATTACTATTAGGTTTATTGCAAGAATATACACCAAAAAATATCTAATTACAAAAAAAAATACCATACAGCAAATCTCAAAAGGTCCTGACGTACCGACACCGGCGATCTCAGTATTAGCGAAAACTATATTCAACCAAAGAGTCTTATAGTGATCATATTCATCATGCTTATGCATAATATGGCAACTATTAAAAACCTAAGAAGAGACCATCGCGCCACTAGTGATTACAGGCACACTTCTTGACAAAAATACACATGTAATTTATTATATCGTCTTACCGTGCCAATTGTATCCTGATGTATCATATGGTATCCTGCAGATCGTGTATCTTATTTGTTGTATCCTATAAGAGTCTGCCAAACGTTTTCTACTGCATCCTACCAATCATATTCTACCACAAGTATCCTGCCAATCGTATCCTATCATGTCCTGCCGATCATATCCTAGTTATATGAACGAATCATAATATCCTAGTGTTACTTTTCTCAATGCATCTTACTGAGATCAGTCAAGATGCATCCTTCTAATCTTCTCTTGACTTATCTTGCTGATCACAGTCCAGAAGTGTATCTCGACAGTCCTTCTATCGTTATTTTCCCTAATCTCATTCAAACAATGTACCCAACCAATACTTAGTTAATTACATTCTATAGTTAATGTAACCACAACAATTCCAAGCAGGATTGATATGTGATAGCACGCATATCACTTATCTTTTTTGAACATTTACTTTACAACATCAAGTTTAATCTGTAGGATATATCTTTTTTTAACTCGAAGAACCAGGTATGCTAATTATTAAACTACTCCATGGAGTCTTTGGGTACAGAAAAACTTTAATGTAGTTACATAAAAGTTTTATAAAAAAGAAGTCATAATTTATTTATTATTAGATTTTTTTAAAATATCAGCAGATCAAACCGAATTTTAATTTTTGTTCTATGAATCCCGCTTTTCTCAGGACTTCAAGTATGGAAGATATCTCATGTATAGGGGATATCTCATCTGCTCATAGAGAAGCAATCTATGTATTGTAACTAACACATTTTGATCGTCCTAAAGTGTGTGTTATGAGTTTCCTACGGTTTCTTTGATGTTATGTACGAGGGCTATTCGTAAAGTATATTACGTTTGTTTATTAATATATATATATATATATACTCTTGAGAAAATGTTTGTGACAGTTTTAACTAACTACAAATCTATTTCACATTTAGACGTAATCAACATTCAGTTCCAAACACTTTTCGCAACTCTGCGCCAGTTTCTTTAATCACTCTGCTTAGAAGGAATGGAATGCGTAGGCATCGTGGACTTAGAATACGCAATGTGTGTAGCCTGAGTACGGGCGCTTAGTAAACATCTCCGGATAACGTTTAATAATCTCCGTACTTAAGTCAAAAAATGATGACTACCGTTGATTGGGACGAAAAGGTCATCATTTTGGTAGATTTAATGAAACGTGGGTCAACAATTACAGCAAAAAATACAAAACTACAATTGAAAACTGGTTTTATTGCCAGGCAGCGAACCTCTATGCACAGTGGTTTTATAAACTGGTGCAGCGTTGTGAAAAGTGCTTGGGAGTCAATGGCGATTATGTGAAAATTTAAAGTAGGTCTGTAGTAAATTATAACTTCCAATAAAAACTTTATATTGCGAATTATGGGAAGTTTCTAAAATGTTCCAAAAGTTTATTCAGATCATCCATAAAAATCTCAAATTTTTCAGAAGAAATGGGTACTTGAAAATCTACCTGCATCTGTAGGCTGTGGCAAAAGGGATATTTTTTTATTTCTGCCTTAATTAAAAAAGTGTCTAAATGTTGGCCTCTGTTCATGAAAATGGACTTTGGGACTTTACTCATGGGAAATCACTCTCAAACCTTGTAGATGAGAACGGGTGGAAGGGAGCTTAAAGGTGTCCGTCGAATTGTGATATTCTCGCCCTCGGGGGCTGGTGGCGAGGATTATTCCACCGCATCAGCGGAAGGTTGGTAGGGGCGTGTGGAGGGGGGAGGGGCCTTGGCGTGGAGACGAAACGCTCGAGGGAAGGCTGCGGCTGTGGGAATCGGCAGAGGATCCGTAGCCGCGCGGAGTCGATGTTCGGCGAAGCGCGGCTGAACGGGTGTAGCGGCCCCCGCAGATTCCCTGTCCAGCGGGCTTGTGAGGGTGTTCGCGCTGGCCGCTTCAAGTTTAGTTTCCTGGCCTCATCCACCATCCACCCCCTTACCCCTTCCCAACTGTCCCAGGGCGCTCCTTCTACCACATGGTCTGCTGGTGAACCCAGCAGGAATATCCTAACACGAGCCTGGCACTCGGTCGGAACAACATTCCATGAAACACATTAGTAGTATATAATAGGGGCTCCGGAAACAGGGTTCAGGGTGTGGTGCCGGTGCCGGTGTCCGCCATCTTGGATTTGTGACGTCACGACGGCAAAAATTCCTCAAAATTCCTCAAAAATGACTCAAAATGACTCAAAATTTCCCGTTTTAAGAAAAAAATTCCCGTTTTCGAGGGAAAAATTCCCGTTTCGAGGGAAAATTTCCCGATTTAGTCCTTAAAAATCCCAACGGCTAGAAATGTCCTGATAGAGGCTTAAGCATCCTTAACTCAAGCCTCAGTTAAGCCTCTATCAGGATGTGACCTTGACCTTTGACCTTGACCCCGACGGCCATCTTGGATCCACCATCTTGGATGACGTCATTTCGTTTTCTCGAACATTCCGGCATTGTGTTATCGGCCATTTTGAATTATGACGTCACCGTTGCAATTTCCGTTACGGCCGCCATCTTTAAATTTATTATTCGATTTTAATGAAAAAAATTTAAAAATTATAAAAAAAATTAAATAATCAAATTTTTAATAAAATATTTAAAAAACAAAAATTTACAACACGGAGCTCGGAGTCCTCGGTTCAAACCCGACGAGTGCAAAAAAATAAAAATGGCGACCGATCCTTCCCCCGCGGTGGCTGCAGGCATACTGACTCCCTCCACTTTTTTTTTCAAAGCATATATATATCGTCAGGTAGTATGACGTCATGTCTGCCATCTTGTCCTCGTCTGCTGGAAGCCATCATCAGTGTATCGTCGGCGAGAGTGCGCTGACGTCATGTTAGTTTAATTCTTATCCGCTAGAGTGCAGTAATCATTTATTATTGCTGTGACACCCGACATATTGTCATTTGGCCGCCATCTTGAAAATCCATGATTATTTAGCTAGAAATTCGGGAAAAATTCCAAAATTCATTAAATAAATTTGTAATCTATATACTGATCGATTAGGTCGACTAAGGTCCTTGGTACGATCTAGGACGTTGCAAAAAAATTAAATATAACATCAATTTAACATAATAGTAACAGGTTCGAGGAATTAAACACCACAAGTTCTTTTACAAACATAATATTTATTACATAATTTCTATTCTACTACAGGATCATTTGCGAAAGCCAGCAATCTTATAATCATTTAGTTCCGCAGCGGTGTGAAATGACTAATTCTTAGCTCCAATCGGTTTATACTAGACAGAGTCCAGCCAGAACCTTTACAGACATAGTCCACCTCTTCTTGACAGAGTTTCTGGATACCGTTTTTAACAGTTTGCTTCACATCGTTAGAACTGTAAATTACTGCAGCCGATGTCTTGAATGCACACTTCTTCACTTTGTCATCGAACGGATATGGCTTTCCATATATACAGTCCAACCACAAGTTATATTTCAAAGGTCCGTTTGTTGCTACATCATCAGTAAGCTGATTGATTATGTCCTCTTTGATATCATCAAGAAAATTACAAATGTCTTTCGACTCACCTAACGTATTTAAATAATAGTAGTCCTTCAATGTTCCACGAAATGCAGACTGCGCCAAGTAGAAGCCATTATCGTTCACTTGTAATGCGCCGAACACAGTCTTAGGTTTATTTTCCTGTTCAGACATCATACCAATCGGTTGCTGCACATCGGTTTTCTTGCTTGTACGCTCACGAGCCTTCAACCTAAACCGAGGAGTCAAAATTTCTGCAGGTAGTTCAGCAGTAGGCACACGGACTTCACCTTTACAGTTTTTCGCATGTCGTCGCAAATTATCAATTCGAGTAAACCATTCATGACACTCATCACATCGAAACTTCATGCGAGATGGATTCTTCGTGCATTTGCTCCGCTCATGTCTTCGTGTATCATGAGCAAATGCGAACGACGTATCACAGTAGCTGCAAGGATACCGTGGTAATGAACACGAACCTTTCAGACCCGATCCAGATACTGACGTTGCCGCAGTTGCACCATTTCCAGGCATTCTCTTATGAACATCAATGCATCGTTGTTGCGCCGAAACCTTTACTTTCTGCCGCACAGCAGGACCTTTGCATGCCTTCATGTGCGTTTTCATATTATCTTTTCTGGCAAACTGCTTATGACATTTCTCACAAACAAACATTTTACGATATAGGTTCTTGGCACATTCGCTCCTCTCGTGCCGCCGAGCATTGCTGTTGTTTGAGAAAATCTTGTCGCAGTAACAGCACCGATGTTCGTTAGTTGTTGTCGATTCGGCATCCATTGAAGTCTTCATTGAGGTCGTATCGTCGATCGTCGTGGCTTCCTGCACATCCAGCTCAGTAGTCATTAAGCTATCTTCTGCTGGCGGTACCACGTCTGTTGAAGTCTCCTCCAGTGTTGACATCGACGTTGCCAACAGGATCTGCTCCACCATCGTCGACGCTGATGTCATGGTTCCCGTAGACGATGGTACAACCTCCATCGAGTTCGGCGTTAAAGTCGGTAAAGATGGCATCGAGTTCGCAAGAACAGGTAATTACGCGACTTATGCACCAGAAGAAACAAACTAGGCGATCCTTACAACACCGACGTCAGTAACAAACTAAGCATCCTGCTGTCTAGGACTCGCTTATATACATGCACCGTATGGAATAATACGATAGTCAAATCAAGAACAATTTACTAAAATACTAGAGTCAAAACAACATTAAAAAATAGAAGCACCATCAACAAAAAAAGGAAGCACCGACAACGAAAAGGAAGCACCTTCAAAAAAGGAAAAACAAAAGGAAGAACCGACAACGAAAAGGAAGCACCATCAACGAAAAGGAAGCACATTTGGAAGCACCGACAACGAAAAGGCAGCACCGGCATCGAAAAGGAAGCACATTTGGAAGCACCGACAACGAAAAGACAGCACCGGCATCGAAAAGGCAGCACATTTAGAAGCACCGACAACGAAAAGGCAGCACATTTGGAAGCACCGACAAAGAAAAGGCAGCACCGCCAACGAAAAGGCAGCACATTTGGAAGCACCGACAAAGAAAAGGCAGCACCGCCAACGAAAAGGAAGCACATTTGGAAGCACCGACAAAGAAAAGGCAGCACCGGCATCGAAAAGGAAGCACATTTGGAAGCACCGACAACGAAAAGGCAGCACATTTGGAAGTACCGACAACGTAAAGGCAGCACATTTGGAAGCACCGACAACGAAAAGGCAGCACCGGCATCGAAGCGGAAGCACATTTGGAAGCACCGACAACGAAAAGGCAGCAACGACAACGAAAAGGAAGCACATTTGGAAGCACCGACAAAGAAAAGGCAGCACATTTGGAAGCACCGACAACGAAAAGGCAGCACATTTGGAAGTACCGACAACGAAAAGGCAGCACATTTGGAAGCACCGACAACGTAAAGGCAGCACATTTGGAAGCACCGACAACGAAAAGGCAGCACATTTGGAAGCACCGACAACGTAAAGGCTGCACATTTGGAAGCACCGACAACGAAAAGGCAGCACATTTGGAAGCACCGACAACGAAAAGGCAGCACATTTGGAAGCACCGACAACGAAAAGGCAGCACATTTGGAAGCACCGTCAACGTAAAGGCAACACATTTGGAAGCACCGACAACGAAAAGGCAGCACATTTGGAAGCACCGACAACGAAAAGGCAGCACATTTGGAAGCACCGACAACGAAAAGGCAGCACATTTGGAAGCTCCGCCAACGAAAAGGCAGCACATTTTGGATGCATCATCGAATAAGGAAGCACATTTGGAAGCTCCATCAACTAAAAAAGGCAAAAAGGAAGCACAAGTTACGAGATCTAAGTCTTAGTAAGAAATCATAATACAAGAAATAAAAACATTACATTCTTATAATTTAAATTATTTATTTTATTGCTTTACATTATACAAATGCAAGTAAAACAAGGCAATATTGTATGTAGCCAGCATTCCTCAGTTCCTTGAGTATGAAGGATATTTCTTTGATGCACGAATAGTTTCCTGCACAAAGCGAACCATGTAGAAGTCTTAGCCGGTCAACCAATATGTTTGGATCTTTCCATGATGTGTAATCATTCTCTTCTACCACCATCTTCCTTGCACCTTTATAATAAATATTATGATCTCTGGTGTCTTCCGTTTTACCACCAACCTCAGGGTAACTTTCATGTTTGAGACGGTGATCATCACAAGCTTGATCAGATTTATTTAATATATCACGTCGTTTCCATCGTTTCGGTCTCAGGACACCGCCACATTCTTCGATCTTGGCAGCTTTAGGTGCTTCATCATAGTCTATGTCTTTGTCAACAGCCTCAGAGTCACTGTAACAATCACCGTAGAAGGAATCGTCTTCACCCAATTTACCGTAATAATTCGATGTTGATGATGTTGAAGTGTCTTCATCGTCTTCGTGCTTCCTTTTTAGGAGTCCATCATTTTTACAAAGTAGGAAAGATCTACTTGAATTCGGCTGGAATATATTCTCACTTTTCACGTTAAGGATTCTTCCATTGTCTTCATTCTTCCGTAAATCATCAATCTTCTTCAATTTAAGTTCTTTGTCGAGATCTGAAGAGCCAAGAAAATTATTGTCGTAATGCAGATCACTCTTCCTTAGGCTAGTAGATTCATCGTTGTCCTCCAGCTTGTACGCAGGCTTGGCGCTACAAGTTCTGCCATGTCTTTTTAGGCTCTCTCTCCGCGTAAACGACTTGCTACATCGAACACAACTTATCATATTGCGCAGTGGATTTTTAACACAGTCATTCTTCTCGTGTTGTCTTTTATTCTTTCTCAAGATAAACTCTTTACTGCAAAACTTACACCTATGTTCTTTCGATACAGCGTCAGATCCCAAATCGGAATTCATATTAGTTACTGAGACTAATGCCAGATACCAATTGAGTGTTTTAAATTAGATTCAATACTTAAATAGAAATTTTTTCATATTTCATCAGCGAGAATTAATATATCTCATGCAAAAGTACTTTATGCATGTAGTTCTGCTTTTCAACAACAGATGTCGCCACATGTTGCTTGCAGGTAAATAATATTTAGTTATTTTATGCGGGATGCGGGATGCTCACTAACGATCGCAAAAGAAGGATGGCTTCGTTAGACTCCAAGGAAAAGGAAGTTCGTCTTGCATGTTGGTGCTCCACAGATATCTCATGGCGTAATATTAATTTGACTGAGTAATGATATTTGTTAATTCCACCTGATAAAAATATTGCAAGTTTTGATTTAGTAGCAGAAATTATCGAATTAAATGTAACTCCAAATAAAATGACATGTCTCATTAGAACAAAAAAAATCCATGCAGAGAGCGGTTTCTCAGAATAGTCAGAAACACTTGAAGAAACCACAGGAATGATTGCAAGAACACGGGAAAAACCATCCAAATATTGTCAAGAATAATCAGGAGCACACTGAGAAAACCACCATAATATTAACAATAATAATCGGAAGCACACGGAGAAAACCATCATAATATTGACCAGATTAATCGGAAGCACACAGAGAAAACCACCACATGTTTTCTTTGATATCATAAAATTACAAGAAAAAATATTTAAAAATAAAAATAAATTAATAAAAAAATAAAAAAAATGCATACATTTCTGGCTTGTACAAGAAATCTATCTTTGCTCAACAATGATAAGTTTACAAGCTAGCAGATACTGTTTATGCATTTTTCGTTATTTTTTTATTTTTTTATTAATTTATTTTTATTTTTAAATATTTTTTCTTGTAATTTTATGATATCAAAGAAAACATGTGGTGGTTTTCTCTGTGTGCTTCCGATTAATCTGGTCAATATTATGATGGTTTTCTCCGTGTGCTTCCGATTATTATTGTTAATATTATGGTGGTTTTCTCAGTGTGCTCCTGATTATTTTTGACAATATTTTGATGGTTTTTCCCGTGTTCTTGCAATCATTCCTGTGGTTTCTTCAAGTGTTTCTGACTATTCTGAGAAACCGCTCTCTGCATGGATTTTTTTTTGTTCTAATGAGACATGTCATTTTATTTGGAGTTACATTTAATTCGATAATTTCTGCTACTAAATCAAAAATTGCAATATTTTTATCAGGTGGAATTAACAAATATCATTACTCAGTCAAATTAATATTACGCCATGAGACATCTGTGGAGCACCAACATGCAAGACGAACTTCCTTTTCCTTGGAGTCTAACGAAGCCATCCTTCTTTTGCGATCGTTAGTGAGCATCCCGCATCCCGCATAAAATAACTAAATATTATTTACCTGCAAGCAACATGTGGCGACATCTGTTGTTGAAAAGCAGAACTACATGCATAAAGTACTTTTGCATGAGATATTTTAATTCTCGCTGATGAAATATGAAAAAATTTATATTTAAGTATTGAATCTAATTTAAAACACTCAATTGGTATCTGGCATTAGTCTCAGTAACTAATATGAATTCCGATTTGGGATCTGACGCTGTATCGAAAGAACATAGGTGTAAGTTTTGCAGTAAAGAGTTTATCTTGAGAAAGAATAAAAGACAACACGAGAAGAATGACTGTGTTAAAAATCCACTGCGCAATATGATAAGTTGTGTTCGATGTAGCAAGTCGTTTACGCGGAGAGAGAGCCTAAAAAGACATGGCAGAACTTGTAGCGCCAAGCCTGCGTACAAGCTGGAGGACAACGATGAATCTACTAGCCTAAGGAAGAGTGATCTGCATTACGACAATAATTTTCTTGGCTCTTCCGATCTCGACAAAGAACTTAAATTGAAGAAGGTTGATGATTTACGGAAGAATGAAGACAATGGAAGAATCCTTAACGTGAAAAGTGAGAATATATTCCAGCCGAATTCAAGTAGATCTTTCCTACTTTGTAAAAATGATGGACTCCTAAAAAGGAAGCATGAAGACGATGAAGACACTTCAACATCATCAACATCGAATTATTACGGTAAATTGGATGAAGACGATTCCTTCTACGGTGATTGTTACAGTGACTCTGAGGCTGTTGACAAAGACATAGACTATGATGAAGCACCTAAAGCTGCCAAGATCAAAGAATGTGGCGGTGTCCTGAGACCGAAACGATGGAAACGACGTGATATATTAAATAAATCTGATCAAGCTTGTGATGATCACCATTTCAAACATGAAAGTTACCCTGAGGTTGGTGGTAAAACGGAAGACACCAGAGATCATAATATTTATTATAAAGGTGCAAGGAAGATGGTGGTAGAAGAGAATGATTACACATCATGGAAAGATCCAAACATACTGGTTGACCGGCTAAGACTTCTACATGGTTCGCTTTGTGCAGGAAACTATTCGTGCATCAAAGAAATATCCTTCATAATCAAGGAACTGAGGAATGCTGGCTACATACAATAATGACTTGTTTTACTTGCATTTGTATAATGTAAAGCAATAAAATAAATAATTTAAATTATAAGAATGTAATGTTTTTATTTCTTGTATTATGATTTCTTACTAAGACTTAGATCTCGTAACTTGTGCTTCCTTTTTGCCTTTTTTAGTTGATGGAGCTTCCAAATGTGCTTCCTTATTCGATGATGCATCCAAAATGTGCTGCCTTTTCGTTGGCGGAGCTCCAAATCTGCTGCCTTTTCGTTGTCGGTGCTTCCAAATGTGCTGCCTTTTCGTTGTCGGTGCTTCCAAATGTGCTGCCTTTTCGTTGTCGGTGCTTCCAAATGTGTTGCCTTTACGTTGACGGTGCTTCCAAATGTGCTGCCTTTTCGTTGTCGGTGCTTCCAAATGTGCTGCCTTTTCGTTGTCGGTGCTTCCAAATGTGCTGCCTTTTCGTTGTCGGTGCTTCCAAATGTGCTGCCTTTACGTTGTCGGTGCTTCCAAATGTGTTGCCTTTTCGTTGTCGGTGCTTCCAAATGTGCTGCCTTTACGTTGTCGGTGCTTCCAAATGTGCTGCCTTTTCGTTGTCGGTACTTCCAAATGTGCTGCCTTTTCGTTGTCGGTGCTTCCAAATGTGCTGCCTTTTCTTTGTCGGTGCTTCCAAATGTGCTTCCTTTTCGTTGTCGTTGCTGCCTTTTCGTTGTCGGTGCTTCCAAATATGCTTCCTTTTCGATGCCGGTGCTGCCTTTTCGTTGTCGGTGCTTCCAAATGTGCTGCCTTTTCGTTGTCGGTACTTCCAAATGTGCTGCCTTTTCGTTGTCGGTGCTTCCAAATGTGCTTTCTTTTCGATTCCGGTGCTGCCTTTTCTTTGTCGGTGCTTCCGAATGTGCTTCCTTTTCGTTGGCGGTGCTGCCTTTTCTTTGTCGGTGCTTCCAAATGTGCTTCCTTTTCGATGCCGGTGCTGCCTTTTCTTTGTCGGTGCTTCCGAATGTGCTTCCTTTTCGTTGGCGGTGCTGCCTTTTCTTTGTCGGTGCTTCCAAATGTGCTGCCTTTTCGTTGGCGGTGCTGCCTTTTCTTTGTCGGTGCTTCCAAATGTGCTGCCTTTTCGTTGTCGGTGCTTCTAAATGTGCTGCCTTTTCGATGCCGGTGCTGTCTTTTCGTTGTCGGTGCTTCCAAATGTGCTTCCTTTTCGATGCCGGTGCTGCCTTTTCGTTGTCGGTGCTTCCAAATGTGCTTCCTTTTCGTTGATGGTGCTTCCTTTTCGTTGTCGGTGCTTCCTTTTGTTTTTCCTTTTTTGAAGGTGCTTCCTTTTCGTTTTTGGTGCTTCCTTTTTTTGTTGATGGTGCTTCTATTTTTTAATGTTGTTTTGACTCTAGTATTTTAGTAAATTGTTCTTGATTTGACTATCGTATTATTCCATACGGTGCATGTATATAAGCGAGTCCTAGACAGCAGGATGCTTAGTTTGTTACTGACGTCGGTGTTGTAAGGATCGCCTAGTTTGTTTCTTCTGGTGCATAAGTCCCGTAATTACCTGTTCTTGCGAACTCGATGGCATCTTTACCGACTTTAACGCCGAACTCGATGGAGGTTGTACCATCGTCTACGGGAACCATGACGTCAGCGTCGACGATGGTGGAGCAGATCCTGTTGGCAACGTCGATGTCAACACTGGAGGAGACTTCAACAGACGTGGTACCGCCAGCAGAAGATAGCTTAATGACTACTGAGCTGGATGTGCAGGAAACCACGACGATCGACGATACGACCTCAATGAAGACTTCAATGGATGCCGAATCGACAACAACTAACGAACATCGGTGCTGTTACTGCGACAAGATTTTCTCAAACAACAGCAATGCTCGGCGGCACGAGAGGAGCGAATGTGCCAAGAACCTATATCGTAAAATGTTTGTTTGTGAGAAATGTCATAAGCAGTTTGCCAGAAAAGATAATATGAAAACGCACATGAAGGCATGCAAAGGTCCTGCTGTGCGGCAGAAAGTAAAGGTTTCGGCGCAACAACGATGCATTGATGTTCATAAGAGAATGCCTGGAAATGGTGCAACTGCGGCAACGTCAGTATCTGGATCGGGTCTGAAAGGTTCGTGTTCATTACCACGGTATCCTTGCAGCTACTGTGATACGTCGTTCGCATTTGCTCATGATACACGAAGACATGAGCGGAGCAAATGCACGAAGAATCCATCTCGCATGAAGTTTCGATGTGATGAGTGTCATGAATGGTTTACTCGAATTGATAATTTGCGACGACATGCGAAAAACTGTAAAGGTGAAGTCCGTGTGCCTACTGCTGAACTACCTGCAGAAATTTCGACTCCTCGGTTTAGGTTGAAGGCTCGTGAGCGTACAAGCAAGAAAACCGATGTGCAGCAACCGATTGGTATGACGTCTGAACAGGAAAATAAACCTAAGACTGTGTTCGGCGCATTACAAGTGAACGATAATGGCTTCTACTTGGCGCAGTCTGCATTTCGTGGAACATTGAAGGACTACTATTATTTAAATACGTTAGGTGAGTCGAAAGACATTTGTAATTTTCTTGATGATATCAGAGAGGACATAATGAATCAGCTTACTGATGATGTAGCAACAAACGGACCTTTGAAATATAACTTGTGGTTGGACTGTATATATGGAAAGCCATATCCGTTCGATGACAAAGTGAAGAAGTGTGCATTCAAGACATCGGCTGCAGTAATTTACAGTTCTAACGATGTGAAGCAAACTGTTAAAAACGGTATCCAGAAACTCTGTCAAGAAGAGGTGGACTATGTCTGTAAAGGTTCTGGCTGGACTCTGTCTAGTATAAACCGATTGGAGCTAAGAATTAGTCATTTCACACCGCTGCGGAACTAAATGATTATAAGATTGCTGGCTTTCGCAAATGATCCTGTAGTAGAATAGAAATTATGTAATAAATATTATGTTTGTAAAAGAACTTGTGGTGTTTAATTCCTCGAACCTGTTACTATTATGTTAAATTGATGTTATATTTAATTTTTTTGCAACGTCCTAGATCGTACCAAGGACCTTAGTCGACCTAATCGATCAGTATATAGATTACAAATTTATTTAATGAATTTTGGAATTTTTCCCGAATTTCTAGCTAAATAATCATGGATTTTCAAGATGGCGGCCAAATGACAATATGTCGGGTGTCACAGCAATAATAAATGATTACTGCACTCTAGCGGATAAGAATTAAACTAACATGACGTCAGCGCACTCTCGCCGACGATACACTGATGATGGCTTCCAGCAGACGAGGACAAGATGGCAGACATGACGTCATACTACCTGACGATATATATATGCTTTGAAAAAAAAAGTGGAGGGAGTCAGTATGCCTGCAGCCACCGCGGGGGAAGGATCGGTCGCCATTTTTATTTTTTTGCACTCGTCGGGTTTGAACCGAGGACTCCGAGCTCCGTGTTGTAAATTTTTGTTTTTTAAATATTTTATTAAAAATTTGATTATTTAATTTTTTTTATAATTTTTAAATTTTTTTCATTAAAATCGGATAATAAATTTAAAGATGGCGGCCGTAACGGAAATTGCAACGGTGACGTCATAATTCAAAATGGCCGATAACACAATGCCGGAATGTTCGAGAAAACGAAATGACGTCATCCAAGATGGTGGATCCAAGATGGCCGTCGGGGTCAAGGTCAAAGGTTAAGGTCACATCCTGATAGAGGCTTAACTGAGGCTTGAGTTAAGGATGCTTAAGCCTCTATCAGGACATTTCTAGCCGTTGGGATTTTTAAGGGCTAAATCGTGAAATTTTCCCTCGAAACGGGAATTTTTCCCTCGAAAACGGGAACTTTTTTCTTAAAACGGGAAATTTTTAGTCATTTTGAGTCATTTTTGAGGAATTTTGAGGAATTTTTGCCGTCATGACGTCACAAATCCAAGATGGCGGACACCGGCACCGGCACCACACCCTGAACCCTGTTTCCGGAGCCCCTATTATATACTACTCACATTCGAATTATTCATAGAAATATTTTTTGAAAAGAATAAGTGTTCATTATACTTGATCTAACAATAAACGTAGAACCGTGAAAACTGTAGTAGTACATGGAGGTGGATTACACAAAAAACATTAATAATCTTTTAACAAACAATTTTTTTTTTTCAAAATAAGTTGTAGCGCATAATACCAAGTTTTACTGCTTGCAACAAGGTGTAAAACATTATTTTCTATGTTTTCGGTACACCTCAGTTGTGGAAGCACTCTTAGAGGGTATGTACTGATCCTACTGCGATTCCTTTTGCCTCACCACAGACTGTGTGCATGTCGGTCATATCCGTGATTGTGATGTCTGTCGTGCTGCTGTCGTCCGAAAATTCTGTAATCGTAGCACTGTACTCACTTGACCGTTAACACCAGCATGAGTCGCCAAAAAACGAAAGTGCAAACACACAAAAATAATCAATCAATCAATCAATCACTGGTGGCTACTGCACTTGACCAACTCTAAAATTTCTGCACTTCCGTTTGTCGCCTTCGCTAGCTTCCCGCGGTGCGTTTGATCATTATTGGTGCTGCACAGTTGGCAATAGTAGGGCAAAAAATTAATTCGCATGGACAGTACCAGTCCAGGGGAAGCCTTCATTTTACAGACGAGAGGGCCACACCCGAAGTTCCCCGAAGTTCATGTTCGCCTTTTTTCCCTTTCTATCTCATTGTATATACCGGTGTGGCATTAAATTTTGCAGTCGATTAGGTTAGGTTAGCTACATTATAAATACTTTAAAACATTGTGGATGGTTGGTTGTATTAGGTAAGTATAGCTACATTAAAAATACTGTTAAAATCATTTTATGGTTGCTTAGCAAATAACTTTTTAATATGTAGCTCTCCAGGGCTAGAAAGCAGTTTACATGATTTCACAGTATCTTTAATGTAGCTATCCTGACCAAATCAACCGTCCACAATGTTTTAAAGTACTTATAATGTAGCTAACCTAACCTAATTGACCATTAGTTATCATGAGTTACAATGAACAAAAAAAACCGAAGATGCACGATCGGGCGTTTGGCTCTCTCGTCTGTGAAAAGAAGGCTTCCCACCAGTCTAGTGGCTCAGCAGGTTGGGGACTTCGGCTGAGATTGACAGTCCCATTGGCCAAACTTAAGTCAGTTTTGGGCCCGTGAAAAGAAGACACGTAATGAGCTATTGCCGTTAGTAGTCTCTGGGGCGTTACATAACTAAGGACGCAGTCACACGGGGACTCTGTTCACAAAAGTTGAACATGTTCACCTGAAGATGTAGTTCAGTTACACACAGCCGGAACGTGTTTCGTTCCAGACCGTTTCTCATTCAACCTAAACAGGTTGGCAACGTAGTTCAGAATGACATCTCCTCTACACAAACCTCTGATTGGCTGTTGAATGTTGAGAATGTTAACAGTCCTTTGCGAAAAAAAAAAACGCAAGATGGAGAACGTTCCTGACAAAATTTCGTGTAGTATTTCACCAACTGCAACAAAAAAAAAATAAATAAACAGGTAAATATTTTACTGTCTTGTAAATTGATGCTGATGGCAATTACCTAACAGAGGTACACTTGCTCAAACAAATAGGATCGACGACACACTCATTCAATGAAAATAGACAAACTATTTTAGAGATGAAATCACTTAACACCAACTGCCGTATAACCGTACACTTTCGGGTTTGTAAACTTTTTTACTTAATATGTTTCGCCTGAAGCAGTTCGGTGTTCTGTGTAACCGGCCTTGAGACATCTGTGTGTCCAGTAAGGGGAATGGCCCTAGCACCAGTGTAGATACAGTATTAAAGCCGATCTGTGTGTGATTAGGGAGGGGAGTACTTGCCCCTCAATGATATGATTGGGCTCGCCTACATACGAGGGAATGAGTTTAAGAGGCCTGCCTAGTAAAATGGGTATTTGTGTCAGTGAGGCAGGATGATAAGTGCGACGCTCGCTGGTGCTCCTAGCGCATCATCGCCTCTGAGCGCAAGGCGCTGAACTAGCACCCAGTATTCTCGTCGTGCACGGGACAACTATGAGATCTGAGTAAAGAGCTTAATATTATACTGTGGTAAAATGAAGATAAAGTTTTGAAGCAAGTCTTTTGAGTGCTTTCAATAATCCATACCAGGTAATTCACGCTTAAAAATTATTCTGAAAACACATGTTTTAGCCATTTTCACTCGCTGGAAATACAATTTTAAACCATTCTACGGAAAAATGACTTTTTATCTGTCCTCAGCGTATTACAAAATTATTTTCGTAAGCAGACACCCTTTTGATTTCTTCAGCACGCTGTTAATAAAAAAAATTAAAGTTTGTCACGATTGTAGTTAAAAACACTGTATTATAGCATAATAAATCTTCTTAAAAATGTATTTTAATATTATTACAAGTTATAACATATATGTCTTGTTTAGCACAGTATTGTAATCAAAAAGAAAAAAATATATTTTTTTCTCTCTATTGTTTAAGGATAATGAACGTCATAAAATTCATAAACTACAGTTGTGCTTTTTAAATATATATTTTTAATGTATATAATTTCAATAAAAATTTTGTGAAGGTCAGCCAGAGAAGATGCAAAATGTTAAGAAGAAGTATGGCGATGCTTTGAAATCTGAAACTTACAAAGTAAAAGACTAGCACTGGTGACTACTGATAATAAATGTTTGTTATGTTTTGCTTTGATTTATTTGTTTTCAAGTAAGATCTACACCAGAACGAGTAACATATATGTATGTTTATTACTATATATTTTCACATCACCGACACAATGCACACAGGCCAGTTAAAATAATAATTAAATCATGTGAAAATTATTTTTAGGAAAATTTAGGATGTTTTCATCATTATTACTATCAAAACTGCGGTCGGATCGGCAAAGTAAAATGCCTCCATCTTCCTCTGTAACCCTGTTATTTTCTTCTCCTCTCTCCTGCACTTCTTCAACAATCTGCTCTTCCTAACCCCTCCTTGATCTTCCTTGAGGCCTTCTTCCTGTGTACTTCAACTCCACCATTTTCCACACTTTTTTTTTTCCATTATCAGCACACTGCCATACTATCTCATTCTTGCTTTTCCCTTGATCTCATTGAAGTCCCATGCTACCACTATTACTTGTACCATCTTTTTCCTGATCTCGTCTTGTCTGATCTTCCCTGCATCTCTCTTGCTCTGACCCGTAAATGACTATTGGATGCATACCAAACATTGTACAAAATTTGACTGCATTTCAGTTGCACCTCCATCTTTCATTCTCCTTGCTGTTTTTCTTCGTATTCAGTCATTCACGCACCATGGGAAGGTACTTATTTCCGTGACTCGAATGAACGCAGCTTATAAAAGGGCCTTACCATGGCAATGGATAATCGAAAGTGGCATGTCCTTTAAAAAAAAACAGGCGAGAAATAAGAGGGTTTTTTTTATATCCTCTTTCAAAAATAATTACGATGGTGAAGGAGGGGAATATTTAGCTCTGTCCCAGAAGGCGAAGTGCTGAACGCGTTCCATCTGTGCTCGCCTGACGCGGACTTCAAAGTCCGATTACACGCATGCTCTTCCTGCCAATTCCTTTGCGTCGCTGTTCACCCCATTCCCCCCTCCCCTTTCCCTCCACTGTTCGCGGTCTCTCATCTGCTGCCTCGTCCGCGTCACGCAGCTATAGGATTTTCGAGTTTCCAACTCCTCTTCCCCCCCCCCCCATCTACCCATCCCTCCGCCTCACACATCCCTCAATCCCACAATTCCTTGTCGAACCCGCACACAGACATCTGCGGTCGATGCTGTAAAACATCGCCAGGCGGAACGGAGGATGAATTACACTGTTCGATACCACTGCTCACAAAAACATATGAAAAAAAAAAATATATATATATATATATATCTGTACTTCGAAGGCATAAGACACTATGTCCACTTTTGGACAAAATGAACTTTTAACAATTGATTTGACCACCGCTTTACTTTCTTTCTTGTAGCATACAACACTAAGATCTACAACATGTCAACATTTCAAATATTTTGGGTAGAAAATAGTTGAGTAGATAAGTAAGGCAACATTTAAAATTCTTTAAACTGCTCTCATTAAATATAAGGTTTATGTGAAATAGTGCCTTATGCCTAAGATGTACAGATATATAATGATTTTGCCCAATATAATCTTTGCGATGTCCTCATATTAGTGCCACATTATGGTGTTATATGGAATGTTATAGATACTTTTGGATATCCTCAGCATTTCCTTTATGTTCACAGTATTATAGGAATTTCTTAGATAAGGCCATCGTATTAGAATATCCATGGCATATAGAAAATGTATTGTACCTACCAAAAAATATTTTTTCTATGCTTACTTTCTTAATGGCCTGTTTATCGACAGACATAAACCAAAAATAAAATTAGAAATTAATTTAAAGTACAAACCCTTATTATATATACTATTCAATTTTTGACACCGAAATGAGTGAACAAATGACAAATATTATACACATAATACTATCATAACATATTGTACATACTCTAACTGTCGGTGTTGAATATACAGGCCATCATGGAGTTTTAGTACAGTAAGATATTTCGAACTCCCAAATGAAATGAATGATCAGAAAACATTCAAGTTTAGTAATGGTAACTAACATACATAAGGGGTAGATTTAAGACATTTATTATATGAAATTATTTCTTCAGTGTAGTTAAATGTTTAAAAATATGTAATATGTTTAAAAACAAACATGAACATATATTTTTTCGGAATTTTCCACGTAGAAAAGCATTAAACTACTAAAATATTCTTACAAAAATCCTTTAATAAAAATTGAAATTTGATCAAAATATATTTTTACGTCCAGTATACTCAACTGAAACACAAAATTTTGGGAATTTTTCTAATTTTTTTTATTTACGTAAGTGAATGTTACCCTTAGAATAGGGATGTGAGGATTTTATAATTTTACATTTTTATTTTGTTTTAGCACTATTCATCATAAAAAAACGTTAAATTTTGCTATTGATATTGCGGCTTCTAGCGCCAAGAGATTTTAATTGACATGCCCAAATCGTACTTGTGTACATTGTAGTGAGGCTGTGGCCATTTTAGGGTAAATATTATTGCTCGAACGAACATTGCAGTAGTGACAGAATCATTGAGTGAATGTTCCCCTCTGCCTGTGTTTGACTGGAATGTAATCAAGCTGTTAGTTGTTAATTATTCACATCCAGCGTGGCGAGGCTGTGACGTAGCAGTAGAAGGTCAACTCGTCACGATACACGCAACAACAAGATTTATAATGGTTCGTTACTGGTCAAATTGTTGCGCGTTTCATTACGTCTATAAAAGGTAGATATTTCATTACTTCATTAATCACCATATTTCCTACTGTTTTTTTTAAACATCCAGTGTTTGATATACGACTTTGTTAACACCAAAATGAAATCTTTTTATGTCTGTTTTTATTTTTGGATGAATGATTTGTTTAAGTATTTAGAGTTGTCTGTGAAAAATAACTATTGAGTATATATGTTTTTATAAATTTTAAAGGGAAAAGTTTTATTTTATTTAAAACACCATTTAAACTGTAATTATTATTTCTCGAATAAAATTTTATTTAAATTTACGAAATCAAAGTATATTGTAGAAACCATGGCACATTCTGGGTCTAAGCTGTAATTTTATTCTATTAAAAATGTTTAGAACAAACAATGTTATCCCAAATTAATTTTTTGTTCATTTTGTGCCGTTAATTAGTAAATTCGACACGATATATTTTAAATTTTTATTATGATTTTAAATTTTTTGTGTGGAAATTTTATTTGCTCTACTATAGTGTAATTTTAATTTGTTATTCTGGTGTACTCCTCTGAGTTAAACTTTGTCTCAGTGCTCTGAAGCCCCTTTCCCATCGGCGTATCGGATATTTTGCTGGCCTAATCCCTGACTGGCAGACAGCTTACCGTTTCCCCCGCCTTCAGTCACGCCTCAAGCCTGTAATATCATTTCTCTTCGTGACCCTAACTGCATAGGCAAGCCTGTAGCTTGCAGGCGACCAGTTCGCAGAGACGAGCTGAGATTCGCCTTTTTCATCACGTTTTAGTGTTATGTTTCGCTCCCCTGCAGCCGCGGCGGGGCGGAGATTCCCAGCCGCGTTGCACGTTACCCTCCCCCCCCCCCTTTCAGTTCCAAGTAAGACCAATGACCGGTCGTAACCCCCTGGGCACCAGTGACCGTTCTCAAGGTCTACCCGCAAAAACGAGTGCGCCAAAACTGATCGCAAGAGCCACCTAGCGACCAAGTCGCGAACTTCTCCGCTTGCCTACCCTCTAGGGCGCCAGAGAGCAGCACCTGCTTTGCCTTGAGTTATATGGACGCCGTGGTCGAGTCGATTGTTTTCAACTCAGACCCCCTCCGACAGAGATCGCTACTGTCGCCCAGGGATGCCAACTTCAAAACTACTGCGAGTTTTTTTTTCCGCCCGCATTCGGGCAAGTTCGGAATTTTTCGGCGGCCCAGACCTCCCCTCCACCTGTAAGCGCCGGCGGCTACTTTTAATTACGAGACGCGGCTTCCCGCGACACAGACCAACTCGCGTCGCGTCTGCAGACAGACCTCCATCGAGTATCGGCGAATCGGCTAGACTTCATCCGACCGCTAACGACTATGTAGTCGCTTCGTATAAGGGATGCTATCCCTCAAGTCAATTCTAGTAGATTAGTCTGTCTGCATAGTTTAGTTATTTGCCTTAGAATTTTTTTTTTCTTTTATATTTAATCATGAAGAAATCATCCGCGTCCTGCCGCGCAATTCGCGAGCTCCAGACCCTGGCTGACTCCACTACTGCAGCGTGCTGGGCAACTCCCCTGTTTTGGTGAGTGATAATTCGCGAGCACCACTTTTTTTTCCCTTAAATTTTTTTTTTTTGGGAATTTTCTGCCCCCTAGACTGCCTGTATACAAGTTCTAATCAGTTTTGATTTGGACTGTTGCAGACAGGGTTCGATGACAGGGAGAGATTGAGTGCTCCCATCTCGTGGCCCCTCCCCTTCCTGTTCCGTGGGTCACGTTAGAAGAAACGTTTCTACCACCCGACGTGATCGTTTGAAGACCTCGGGTGGTAATGTAAATTCAACATTCCCCCCTTACCTAGCTACGAACTATCTTAAGCGGAGGACCAACGCACCAGCGACCAGTGTTTTTCTCAAGAAAATGTAGAACGAATAGAACTAATTATCAATGTAATCATCGGATCCATCCAACTTTGGGTGTGAAACTCATAATGCAAAAGTGTATATTTCAAACTAAGAATGTAAAAAGTGTTAACTAATCGCCGGCCGGCCCCCCTTTTCGTTGTTCTTTTTTTTAATCTTTGAAACTTGTTAAAACCTTTTGTGTGTAAAATAATGGAAACAAGATAATTCATAAGGGCAAATAAAACAGGAAAACTATAGATCAAGTTAATCGTGTAGTTTTTTTTATTTATTGATTTTATCGATCCACACCAACTTCCTCCTTGCTTGTTACAGGAAGTTCCTAAATTTTGCTTGTTCCCCAACTCGTGCCGCCTCTGGTAAATCCATTTATTTATTTAACTTATTTTTTGTATCCAGCAAGTTTCCAAGGCTCCTTTTAAATAATTCAAAATACTTCCATTTTGAGGCACGAGGGGTGTTACAACTTGGTAGCAGAGCGTGGTTTCCTTGGTCTATAGGCATACCTGAATAATATAAGCATATCTAATTTAAAAATAAAAGTACAAAATTTTTTTTTTTAAATTAATTTTTGATAATAGCAATTTTGTAATAATATTGTAAACTGATCGCTGGTACACCACTAGTTATAATGAGTTAAATTTTTAAAAGTTATCTTGAGTTAAATTCCCGTGTGGACTTAGGCTAGCGCGTAGCGCGCGAGACGTCCTTCAGCCAGCCAGCTGTCCCCCCCCCCCCCCCCGCGTTCGCCGAACGTGCTGTTGACAAGGCCACAGACACTTCCCCTCCCCCGTCTCTACGTGCCGGTTATCTCTCACGGTGCACGTCCGTGGCTTCATGTTCAGTTCAGCGCCCTGTGCGCTCTGTACGACCTTCGTAGGGGTGTCCAACCGTAATCTCACCTGGAACCTTACTTTCCCAGTAGCGCAAGACGAATGCCCGCGACGTTTTTTTTTTTTTTGTTTTTGTCCAATTAATCCTGGACCATAGCAAATTTTTACGTGAGCTACTGTTCCGCTCACATCCTTTTCCCGACAGCCACATGGGAGCTGTCATGTTTGTTTTCCTCCTCCCCCCCCCCTTCCTTCTTCGAGCGGCCTCTGCCGCCCGCTGATCTTCGAGGGGTGACCACAGCTGACGTCTTTGTCGTGACGCCGGGCTCTGTTTATCTCCGCCCGCCGTATTTACTTTATGACTGAGAGTCAAATAAGTTTATTGTTTTCCACTGTTGTCCCGCAGTAGTCAGCTAAATGTGTTTAAATTTAATTATTAAGTTTACATATGAACAAATAACTATAAGTTAAGAGTACTTTTTTAGGCTACTAACGCCATTACTAATAAACACGCACATAATATTTAAATATAGATTTTAATTTACATATCAAGGGCTCCCCCCCATCATAATAATGATTTCAAACTATACTGAAAGACATTGGCCTTATAAGAATTTCACGTCTTACTTTATTAAAGTAATAATACTTGAAAACATAATATAGTGATAAAATAATAATAATATAATCAAGCATATTAAAATACGTATTTCCCGAAATTAAGTACCTACGAGGTGACTAGCCTCATTGTAATGTTTATAGTAATCACCGAGAGTGGTGAAATCCTTTCAACCTCCAACGAGAGGTCCACTAAATTAATTTGGGTACGTTTAAGCATCCCGTCTCTAGGCTAGCACACACTATATAATTTAAGATACTTTAATTTTTTAATTTTTCCATATGTAAGTTCAGTCTTGAACAAGCTGCTTGCCGTAAATTGTTTTATTTTTTTAACTTAGTAATACTTCTCTGACAGTTTTTTTAATCTTCATGAATTTTGTTCGACGATTTTATCTATTTAATTTTTGATTAAGTTCAATTTTTTTTTAATAATCATAATTCGTAAATTAAGCAAGAATAATGTTTGTAGTTTGTTTTAAATTGATTTAGCGTTAAAACCTTTATGTGATTATTTCTTTATTTTCCTTGTACGTACATGTGATGTACAGCGACGTACATAGATTCTGAGCACAGAAGCTGTCACATCTAGCCATTTTTTTTTGTTTCCTTTGCATTCTACCCCCAAAGCTGTATTTCTTTTACATCGCTATCGATGATATGGTTTATTTAAGTAAGAGCTACGTGACTTCCAGACGGCAAACAGGTTTCTTTTATGTGTTTTTTTTTTAAAATAGGAGCTAGGTCAAGCTAGCCAACGAGCAGCGCAAAAGAAGGGTCCTACGAGCCAACGAGCCGAGACTCGGTCCTCTAGGTAAAAAATCCTATGACCATAGAGTGTTACTGGGTTAGATCCCCAGCACTCACCTTTGGACGGCCTATGTTCAAACCCCCTCTCAGGCAGTGTGAAACCTATCAGCAGTCATGGAAGATCTAACCGCTCCATTATAATTTATAACCCTTTTCATTGATAATTGTTGGTTTATTGCATTTTACCTTTCTTTAAATAATTTAAATTTGAGTGCGAAGAGTCGTTAATTTATTGTTTTGTTTGCAGAAAACTTTTAAATAATAAATATTAGTTAGTTATATTGAACATCAGAGTTGTATGCACTAAAATTTCTAAATTTGTCGAATATTTAATTTTTTTTTAAATTCATTCATTCATACGGATTGTTGATCTTTAAGGGTTCCAACCCCAATAATTTAAAAACCCGCCAAGGGAATCTTACCCTTAGGCCCTGTGTCACTCTGGGACTGAGGATCTGTTTTACCTTCGGGGAAGCAGCAAATTTGACCGTCTTCTCCATGGCCTGATTGTGCAGGGCAAAGTCCCAATGCCTTCGGCCTTTTATGGAAAGACAATTGTACAGGGGTTCTATTCCCAAATATATTTTGTAAGTTACGGGTTACCATACCCATTTACAGGGGTTACAATCCCCATCAGTCACTGAGTGCTCAAGGACGCATTTCCCTTGTTTCGGCCTCAGTGCTTTTCG
The DNA here is from genome assembly GCF_032445375.1 of Bacillus rossius redtenbacheri. NCBI lineage: Eukaryota > Metazoa > Arthropoda > Insecta > Phasmatodea > Bacillidae > Bacillus > Bacillus rossius. The sequence continues at coordinate 29,555,271 of NC_086338.1, read as the reverse complement.
GCCCGCCTCACAGTGCCCATCTTTAGAGTTTTGTCACGTGACACCATTCCCAACATCTGAGATCAACTTTCCTCATTACATCATTCATCGTTAAGTGTTAATTAATTAATTAATTATAATATACCTTCGATTTGATCAAGATATTTTTTATATGTAAGTAGTTTACTACAGTAGATCCTGGTACAGGGTAAGTTTCTGGAACCCAGGTTTTTGGTGGCTCAAGTGGGCCACCCTGACTCCGTCTTTCAGGGGGGAAGTATGTGCCGTTAATTAGTAAATTCGACACGATATATTTTAAATTTTTATTATGATTTTAAATTTTTTGTGTGGAAATTTTATATGCTCTACTATAGTGTAATTTTAATTTGTTAGTCTGGTGTACTCCTCTGAGTTAAACTTTGTCTCAGTGCTCTGAAGCCCCTTTCCCATCGGCGTATCGGATATTTTGCTGGCCTAATCCCTGACTGGCAGACAGCTTACCGTTTCCCCCGCCTTCAGTCACGCCTCAAGCCTGTAATATCATTTCTCTTCGTGACCCTAACTGCATAGGCAAGCCTGTAGCTTGCAGGCGACCAGTTCACAGAGACGAGCTGAAATTCGCCTTTTTCATCACGTTTTAGTGTTATGTTTCGCTCCCCTGCAGCCGCGGCGGGGCGGAGATTCCCAGCCACGTTGCATGTTACCCTCCCCCCCCCCCTTCTCAGTTCCAAGTAAGACCAATGACCGGTCGTAACCCCCTGGGCACCAGTGACCGTTCTCAAGGTCTACCCGCAAAAACGAGTGCGCCAAAACTGATCGCAAGAGCCACCTAGCGACCAAGTCGCGAACTTCTCCGCTTGCCTACCCTCTAGGGCGCCAGAGAGCAGCACCTGCTTTGCCTTGAGTTATATGGACGCCGTGGTCGAGTCGATTGTTTTCAACTCAGACCCCCTCCGACAGAGATCGCTACTGTCGCCCAGGGATGCCAACTTCAAAACTACTGCGAGTTTTTTTTTCCGCCCGCATTCGGGCAAGTTCGGAATTTTTCGGCGGCCCAGACCTCCCCTCCACCTGTAAGCGCCGGCGGCTACTTTTAATTACGAGACGTGGCTTCCCGCGACACAGACCAACTCGCCTCGCGTCTGCAGACAGACCTCCATCGAGTATCGGCGAATCGGCTAGACTTCATCCGACCGCTAACGACTATGTAGTCGCTTCGTATAAGGGATGCTATCCCTCAAGTCAATTCTAGTAGATTAGTCTGTCTGCATAGTTTAGTTATTTGCCTTAGAATTTTTTTTTCTTTTATATTTTATCATGAAGAAATCATCCGCGTCCTGCCGCGTAATTCGCGAGCTCCAGACCCTGGCTGACTCCACTACTGCAGCGTGCTGGGCAACTCCCCTGTTTTGGTGAGTGATAATTCGCGAGCCACACTTTTTTTCCCCTTAAATTTTTTTTTTTGGGAATTTTCTGCCACCTAGACTGCCTGTATACAAGTTCTAATCAGTTTTGATTTGGACTGTTGCAGACAGGGTTCGATGACAGGGAGAGATTGAGTGCTCCCATCTCGTGGCCCCTCCCCTTCCTGTTCCGTGGGTCACGTTAGAAGAAACGTTTCTACCACCCGACGTGATCGTTTGAAGACCTCGGGTGGTAATGTAAATTCAACATTCCCCCCTTACCTAACTACGAACTATCTTAAGCGGAGGACCAACGCACCAGCGACCAGTGTTTTTCTCAAGAAAATGTAGAACGAATAGAACTAATTATCAATGTAATCATCGGATCCATCCAACTTTGGGTGTGAAACTCATAATGCAAAAGTGTATATTTCAAACTAAGAATGTAAAAAGTGTTAACTAATCGCCAGCCGGCCCCCCTTTTCGTTGTTCTTTTTTTTAATCTTTGAAACTTGTTAAAACCTTTTGTGTGTAAAATAATGGAAACAAGATAATTCATAAGGGCAAATAAAACAGGAAAACTATAGATCAAGTTAATCGTGTAGTTTTTTTTATTTATTGATTTTATCGATCCACACCAACTTCCTCCTTGCTTGTTACAGGAAGTTCCTAAATTTTGTTTGTTCCCCAACTCGTGCCTCCTCTGGTAAATCCATTTATTTATTTAACTTATTTTTTGTATCCAGCAAGTTTCCAAGGCTCCTTTTAAATAATTCAAAATACATCCATTTTGAGGCACGAGGGGTGTTACAATTTATCCTAGTAAATTTTTTGTTTGTTTGACCTTCCACGTATTCGAATTCACACTATGAAGTTAATAAAAAATATAATGTCAATTATGTAATTTATAACTTATAAAGCTATTTTTCTCGCACATTATATAACCTTGACTGTCAAAGATTTTCTAGAATAAATTGTTGAATAATACTCGTACACCAATCACTAAAGGGAGAGCTAACCCAGATTCCCTACACTGACGAAAAGGTTTACTCAATTTTGCTGTCTTATAAACTTCTTACAGCAAAATATGCTATCAAAAGTGTAAAAGTACAATAGTTGTGCTTTCTAAATTTGGTCATAGCTTTCTCCCTGTTTCAACTATGTGGTATGCATACATTTTCTACTAACACTATTTAATTTTACTACAATATTTAGTAAATATACACTTACTATGAATGTGTAAAATTATGTTTCTTCCTAAATGACTAATTATTGTAGCTTTAGTCTGTTAGTCCACACTGTGTAAATAGAAGTAATTTTTTTTTAAATATATTATCACCGTTTACTGAGTACAAAAACCGTTTTATTAAACTGATTATTACAATGGTAGATTTTCTAGCCTTTTACCTTGTAAATGTTAGTCTAACGTCTTGACATTTTTAAAATTAATAATTTTACTAACATTAATGCATGTATTATAATATAACACATACTGATTTAATATTTCAATATGGATACACGTGTTTTGTTTCTTTTACAAACAAAAAAATTATAAGTTCACCGAACGTAGACAAGTTTCGAATTTAATTTTGCAACCTTGTAAAGCGTGGAGATTGTTTACCTTTTTTTTTTTTTCAATGAAAGGAGATTTCAGGAAAGAAATTATTGGATTTCTCATTTGTCTCCTCCATTCTTGTCTCATTTGACTCACTGCTTTGTGATTCACAGCGGAGAAATGGGTGAAAAATGTCTCATAGCTACACTGTGGGAAGAAAGGTATTTCAAATGTTGCTGTGCGTTGTCATGTAAGGGGATATCATGGAAGAAGTTATCTTATGTATAACACATACATAGCCAATATTGGCAAATGCTGTTAAATATGGGTGAACCGTGGTTTTATTGCGCTGATGGATAATGAAAATATCCATCCTTAATGTGAGAGACCATAACATATGCAATAGGTAGGGAATATCATGTTGCTGGACTGATTATCGCTGCTGGTTTGAATGGCGTTTATTTCATTGCCACGCAAGCCATAAATAACTTGATTGTAGCTATCTGAAAGTATTTTACTATTTTGCCGCAATAAAATAAAGAGCGCGTGTAGCTCAGTACATATGAGAGAAGTGGAATTTCTTTGGCAATCCAGACCTCAACTCATAGAAACGTAAGGGGTAGAACGGCAGAGAGAGAGAGAGAAGATAATATTGTAAATAATTATGAAGTTACCAAATTTTTACTCACTTCAAAAATACTGCTCAGTAAATAATCATTATTTATTTATAAATAATGATTTTTAACAATATACATATTACTCACTGTTGAAATACTCACAACATAAAGAAAATTTACTTAGCATATGTCAAAGCTAGGATTGAGTGTAATAAACTAGTTGTTTTTTTATTTAATTTTATATTATGTATTGGTTCGATGTGATTGAGCATTCTAAGAGACTGGTTGTGTAGTTCTGCAAATATCACCTTGTCATTGAGTTATAGTGCAATAGATTCTGCCAACAGGCTACATAGACATACCGCAATGCACTCATATGCATTGATAATGTTCGGCCGTCGAATGAATTCACAATGAAAACATGTCCGCCGCGGCACACCAAGTTCTCTGCACCGTCCGCAACCGTTTAGCGTCAGAAATCGTTGGCCTGTAAATTGTATTCCCATTGTACCCAAATAAGTTTCACTTCATAACTTTCCCTAGCAAAGTTTGCCGTTAGAGCCAAAAAATTTGATTGGTAACTGAAAAAAATAGTGACCATAAAACTTAATTTCTTATTTGTAATTGAAATGACAAGGAAAATAATTTCGGTGTAGCTATTTGAATGAATAAGATTCAATATATTTTGATTGAATATAATTTATTAACTGTGTCGCTAAAAGGCCAATTCTATAGGTTTACTACTTACAATGGATATAGCATAGTAAATTAACTATAGCTAAACAGGAATAAAACCTAACAGTTATTTTGGTAAACACATAAATTCATAACCAAAGTCACTTTTATTATATTTTCTTTTGGTGAAAGTAATAGCTTTAAGTCTTTCACAGTTATTATTCTGTGGCCTTCCTTCTTGCTGTTCTGTTAGCATCACATTTCTCTTGGAGATCTTAGGGAGTACGCTTCTTCAGTATTCTCTCACTCTTTCCCGCATCAGTCAACTTACTTTCGTATTCTGGTTCCTCATTATTGACTTGTGCTTTACACAGACTTTCCAGTATCCCTTCCAGCGTTTGACTTGACTTCGGTCTCCATTATAATTTTCTCGTTGAAGTCCTCTGATTCTCATTTGCAAGATACTACTGTGGGACCTCGGCGCATGATTTTTTACAAGCCTATATTTAAACGTCGAATTTTGGTTTTGCCAATTCCTTGTCTGTCATGCAATTTATAGACGTCTACAACTCTAAAAACCACTAAAAACCTATTTTAAGAGTAGTTTCTTTGTATGGTAATGCACCTTATAGCCTTAATTGTACTAAGCTTTAGAATAAAATGAAAACTAGGGCGTAGGACTTGCTATCTTTAATTAATAATTATTTTCTCATCAATGTCTTATCCAACTTTATATTTTTGAAATGCACATTCAATGTCAAGCCAATAAATCAAAATTGTATAGTATTTTATTTAAATTTTTTAATTAAAAAATTTTGTATTTAAAAAAAATTATTTCGTATTATATATAAAAATCAACTCAAACAAAAATTAAATGTTATATTTTTATATACCTTATAATTTTACTAATTAATTATGTATAAATTTTTTGTAGCAATAAAAATAAACAACAATATTACAGATAAAATGCTTCTTTGAAAACTGTGTTTGCAACAGTAAAAAAAAAAAAACTTTCATTTTGTTATTTTTTTCCAATTTTCATAATCTAATGCGGTCATATTTTCAATAACAGTCAGATTTAAATATAAATGCCTTATCAATTTTCATGGAAAACAATTTTTACTTGGCCAAGGTTTTTGATGTCTGTTCTTTTGATATAACGCTGTTGTTTTTTTAATTTGTTTTTTCTTCATACTTCCGTTTTGTAACACCGTGTAACTATAAAATAAAACAAATAATTTAAATAAATTGTTTTAGCAAATATGATCATGAGTTGTAAACTTGTGTTTATTTTTCAATTAAGTTTGTACTATAAAAATCATTTAACTGTGTACTATACTTTATATTATGTAACTTAAATGCTTACAACCTATAAATTTTATTTTCGTACAAGTTTTTTTCCAATTTTTGGTAACTGTTTTTATGTGGGCCAGCTAAATTATTTATTTATTTTTATTTACTTTGAAATGTAACCTTTAATGTTTTACGTGGTAGTAGTGGAAGAAAATAAAATAAATAAATAATAGGACACAAAAATCGTGGTGCAACGGGAGAAACGTCAACGCAATAAATTGAAGGATGTAGGAACCTGCATCATTTCTCCCCCCCCCCCTTGCAACACGCCACCGTGTCAGCCGAACGACCGAAGTGATGAAAACTCCTGGACGACAGCATTTTCGCATCCCGCGCTCAGTCTACGCAGATGGACTTGCCGTGTTGCAATTAAGAATTCACAGTCGTCGACCCTGAATATACCCCCCCCCCCCCCCCCGGCAGCATAGCGAACATGCCTCGCCCGCAGCTGACCGAGTAGCCCCAATCTGCTACCATGTCTTTAACACTTCATTATATAGGCCTACATACTAATATACATACAATTTAAAATGCGAAATTATGTTATTCCTTCTTCCATGCAGCAACGGAGCAGCGGATTGACATGATATTTTTTTTTTGCATAACAATTGTTTATGAGTCTAAGAGTGACATAGACTACAAATAAAGATTAAATTCCATTCCAATAAAAATGAAATAAAGGGGGTTGATTCAGCTGTATAAGAGTAAATCATAGGAGGTACGTTATAGACACACAAAAAGTGAGTTTGTGTTATTTTTCTAGGTCCGCCACACAGTCATATAGCAATGTCTGGCAACGTCCTATCCTTCTACTGGGCGAAACCCATCCGCTTACTGAAGCTCGCGGCTGCTAGCGAACTAAAGACGCTAATAGTAGTTTAGAACTTCGTCAATAGATGGTGTTGCCTTCAATTTGTACCGCGCTATCGTTTGGTGCGTCCTTTACGTCTTGCCTAGAGGGTTACCTGCCTTCCCACAAAATTTAGCTGAAGTTAGGCGTCCCGTTTTTTCTGATGCGTAGCTTTGATGCACCGAGATTGTGCAATTAATGGGACTTTTAAATCAATTTTTTTTGTTTTTCAAGTGCATGTCCTACAATCTTGAAACTCGGTGTTTTTTTTTCTTTGTAATATGATGTGTTTAGTACCGGAAACGCCATGATAAAATACGCCAAGTCTAATAAATAATTGGATTTTTGAAAACTACTGTAAACCATATTTTACATTGTAATTATTTATTAAGATTAATGTTTTTAAACCTCTAAATAATAACTGACTTAGAGATGTGCAAACTTAAATAGCCTACCTTGCTAACTACGAATGTAATTCATATTTACTCAGCACAGCTCCGTGCAATAATTTTATTCCAATAATTAAAAAAATCAATTTAGGTTTCGAAGGTGGCCCACAATGGCCACTTCAGACACGAAAATGTTTTCAACAACATTTTGGTTTCATAGAGAAAAAAAACTCCTTACATATCTTATATGTTAACATGCACAAAACAACCAATAAATGATCTTTCAGAAAATATATAACAGGTATCAATGTCTTACGAATAACAAAAATTATTTCAGTTTGAAACTCACTTTGAAAGTAACAAGCGTGGCTTGCCTAAACACTGCAACTCTAATGATGGCTCACAAACTAGCGGCCGTTAAGCTGAGAAACTTAATCCCTGGTTTCTCTACATAGATCGCGATACCATCCAACAAGTTATTCTCATTTGGTAACAAGTGGCAGTTCAGACATGAAAAATTATCTATGAGACATTTTCGGGTCACCTACCTTATGCAAATTCAAAAGTTATTTCAAAGTTTTTTCTGGTGAATTGGACTATGAGCTAAAAACTATTTTTCAAAATAGTGGAACTTTCCTCCTAGACTTGGCAAGGGGCTGCCATCTTTAATAATTGCATTTTAATGCCATTATTTTTACCTAGAACGAATTCCTCGGTTATTTTACTATATAATCATGGGATTTTGTGTTCCGTACCAAATTTATTGTAATTTTTTATGTAACATGTTTTCTGCTTATTGGAAGAAAAAATACTCGAGCATCTATGAATGATCAAATTATTACCTAACTAATTGCGGCTTTATGTAACACTAGATTAATTTTATGGGTTACCAAAGCTGAGTGAAACATTAAAAATTTCTTTTGTAATCTCATTAACAAAACATTTCTTAACAAAATATCTTCTATTAAACAAGCTAACGTAAAAGTTTTCTGAATTATATTACATCAGCAATGTCCTGTTATTTTCCATATGATTTTAAATTAATTCATACCATAAAAAGTTTATTATATATAAATAGCATTGGCTATTTATTTAATGTTTAATTAATTAAATTTAATTTTATTGAATGTGTTGTTTATTTTAAGTTCTTGAAAAACTTTAAGAACATTTTATAATTCATTTTAACGTAATGTGAAGAAAAAAAAAGTAATAGTGTGGTTTTCAGTTATGAATGAAAATTAAGTATGTTGACTTTGTAGTAAATTATTTTTATTTGTAAGAATTTATTCACTAATAAAATAAAATTGGTTTTCCAAAAATCTTGGAAACTTAGGATTTTTGAATTCTTAAAACTATTTATAAACAACTAACAATTATTATTTATTTCAAATAAATTCATCTTCAAATCATCAGGAAACACACGAAATTCTAGAAACAAAGTAGTTTAGGGAAACATCCACTGAATGAATGTGACCCCTCGCCATTGCGGGACCTTAACGCTTAGAGGCGAAAAGGCGTTTGAGCGGCGCGTGGAAGTCGCCCTTCCCGCCCCGCGCGGGTGGCGAAGGGAAGAGGTCGGCAGGACTCCAGAAGAAAGGGACAGGTCGCGTAAGACGACACTAGAGGGTGTCCTAGCGCGCAAGAAGGGCTGTGCGGAGAGGTCCTCACCCGGGGAAACCAGCACCTGACACCCTCCTTCGGCCAGGGTGGTTAATTAACCCCCTCTGCGCACCCGCCCTTTGCCGAAACCACCCCAGACACACCCGACCGTGCGTCACAGAGGCACGCGTGGACGAGTTTTCCCTCCGTGCCTGACTGCAGATACGTCCTTTGAAGGGGGAAAAAAAAACACATATTTAACCATCACCTCTCGCACGAGTATACGCTATAGTTAGGAAGTTAATTTAAATTAAATAGTTCGTACCCAAAATACTACCTCTTGGTTTTGACATTTTTTCCGGCCACAATTATCCTCTAATGTTAACATTTAATGATTTAAAAACTTGCCGGATGTTGATGAATTAAGACTTTCACATGTCGCTGAGTCATGACATTTGAACATCTCTTAGTTTGTTATCTCTGTCTAAACGAAGAAAAATCTTTAATTTCATACAAAAAGAAATGTTTATGACACGAAAACTTTGGAAACCTATATGAAGCCATCACATTCTGATTCTATCCTCTCAATATTTCAGGGTAGATTTCAAAGAAATACTACCTATTGTAGCCGTTACCACGAAGCGTTTTCAAGAAAAAAAAATACAGTGTTTCGTTTCATGGTCCATATACACTAAAACCAGCGTCAACTAAGAAGTTTATATATATATATAAACTCTCTAATACGTTATATTTTTTTAAAACACCTTAACTTTATAAAAAAAATTAGATGAAATAATTATTAATGAAACAAACTACTACCTTAAAAAAGGTGGTTGTAATAATAAAATTAAAACTTCTTTACCATAAAAATTTGTTGAAATTTATTTTTAAAACATTTTAATATACCCTTAACCTTTGTTAAAAAATTTACACGACCACATATTAATGCAAGTGATGAAAAATATTTTAAAGCTAAAAAATATTTAATAACTACCTTAGTAGGAAAAAAATGAAATGCGTTAAGAGATTCAATGCTTCATGCATTGAGTTAGAAACATTCAAAATATTTTCGGTGCATGGAATACGAGAAAATTTCGAATAGTCAATTTTTTTCAAATTTAGCGAACATATAGGTTGTTATGTACATTAAGTTCTTAAAATGTTCCAGGAGTTGATAGAAGTTTCAAAAAACATTTCCAGAAGAAAAAAGGAGCTTCGAAATCTACCTACGCTCTTAGGCTCTGACAGAAGGGCTATTTTTTAAAGGTATCAGTGAGGTTGGATAATAAGTGCGACGCTCGATGGTGCTTTTAGAGGGGGTTTCGCCTCTAAACGCAATTATGTGGACTGGTGCGCATTCTTCTCGTCTCGCATATGACAAATATGAAATTTGAGTGGTAATCATAACATTACTTGGAAGAGAAATATAGATAAAGTCCCTTAAGTTATTTAAAAAAACCTGCATCAAATATTTTTATGTCTATTATTTTCTCTTAAAACAAGCATATTAACATTTTGACGTGAAAACGTCTAATAAATCGATGAACGCCGACTGCACGCACGAAAAAGAGTCCTGTTACGCACATTGTCCCGTTACGCTGTATCCCGTTACGCTCACTGTACGCTACCGCCGCATCTATGTCTCTTCCTCTCGATTGGAACAACCATCGATTTGACTTTTTCGAGGCACATTAAACTTGAAACACTACAATTCGTTTCCTACTTTTCCTATCATCGTCCTATACTTAACAGAATAACACAGATTGGAAGAAGTTAAATAGCAAACATGTATAAAAGTTATAGTTAAAATAATCTCTTCGTTAAAGTAATAAACATATTTGAATTAATCAGTGCAAATAAAAGTAAATTTATAATTAAATTGTAGATTTCATTTCATTCCTTCTTTGTTTCCATACAAAATAGTGATAATTCAATAAAAATGATTCAATTTTATTCATAAATGTATGCAATCATTTCATCAATGTTTTGTTATGACGTTGTTACATTAAACTATCTTCCGTAAACCGACTTTACAGACAACCAATTATTTAATATATTTTGTATCCTTACGATTCGACTTGTAGACTTTTCGAGTGTCTTAACATATTTAAAATTTAATATATCACACTTTTGTATAATCAACCGCAAAAATGGCATTGTTTTAGTCTCTGTGCAGCATGAACAAGGAGTATCAAAAATGAATCGATTCAAAAAACGTTTTAGGTTTAAAGGCAATAGCCTACTGCTGGCTTTATTTTCATATGGTTTAAATTTATTTCAAAAATAAATCTTAACTACCGTTCAAAAAGTTTTAGGATTTTTTGAATGCGATGCACGTAAAATTAGCTAAAGTGTTTATAAGGGGAAAGAGGGGGAGGCGAGAGTTTCTGCGTATTTTGACTCGTTCCTTCTGAAGACCTGCGCTCGCATTTGCGATCTTCCTGAACCGTCTTAAAACTTATCAACATTCGGTCGGTGGCCAATTGGTCCGGAACCCACGCTCAGTTGGACATCCTGCGGCCGTACGACTCTGTGCGTATCTGTGTGACGTAAAAACCACGTAAACGACGTGAAAATTTTTTTGTGGAACTGGCTGTTCGTGGTAACGACTTCCATCTCAAACCGCCAACAGTTCCAGAGACGTAATTCCTCCCACTTCACTGCTGTGGCCTCAAGAACCTGCTAGTTATCTAGAATTTAAAAAAAGAAAGAAAAAAAGAGGCTGGTTGCTCCTGGTCAAAAAGGATCAAGTGTCGGAAACAAAAGCTAGCACGCGACTACTCGGAACATCCACGTCGGTTAATTAGCCTCGTCTCAGCAGCATTTAAAATTGTTAACGACCGTGCCATGGTTATGACGCGCTGCTGTCGTTTATCGCTGGTTTAGAAAGAAACCTACCATTCAGTGATACCGAGTCGGACACCCGAATTATTGTTGTTCATAAATATTTCTATTTTTTTTTTTAAAGTAAAATATATTTTATATAAGGCCTGTTTTATAAATAGAATTTTGATGAAAAATTCTGTCTTTGTTTGGTTTGTTTTTCCGGAAGGAAGATTGTCACACACCCGGGTGATGAAAACTAAAATTAAATATCAGTTAAGTACGTGTCATTTAAAATACTCTAAAATGTTGAAAATAAATTTACAATTAATATTACTGGTATTAATTCTCGAATAAAAAAAAAATTTAGAGCAAGTCTTTCAGTAATCGCCAGAGATGTGTAACATCTAGCCTCGGTAACGAGCAAATTAATGTATTCGCATGTTGCAAATACACTTATAGTACGAAATTTAACGTGTAAGTATTTGAAACTATGCCGAATGTGATATATATAAGCTAATTCAATTTTCAACTAAATTTCTGGACGCGAACCACACGCAGTTTTCGGACCCACCGCTAGAATTCGCTGCCGGAGCATCTACGCTGACTATTGAACAATTCCATTTGCAGAACCTAATTTTAAACTATATAATTAAAGGTCTCTAATAAACGCGATAAGAAATTGAATATACCTATAGGTATATATATATATTTAACCCCCTCTGGAAAGTATTTTTAAAATACAATTTTATGAATGTACTTCCCATCATGTTGAAATTCATTAAACAGTTGATAGTTTAAAGTTTCTCTTTGTGTTTGTAATGTTTGGTTCACGCCATACGCCACTGGTGGCAGCACCGTGGTTTATGTTTCTCGACTTCCACCGCAGTCACGAAATTACTCCATCCGAAAGCCGTAAACCCGGGGCTAAACTGTTACACATAAAAATTGTGTTTTTGACGTGACAACGTCTAATAAATCGATGAACGCCGGCTGCACGCTCGAAAAAAAGTCCCGTTACGCACATTGTTCCGTTACGCTGTGTCCCGTTACGCTCATTATTCCGTTACGCTGTGTTCCGTTACGCTGGCGGCGAGTGCAGTAATAATAGGTCATGTTACAATTGACTAAAATACTATGGTGATTCATATAATTAATGACAGATATTTGATTACAATTTGTTCATATGAAAACTTGACATAATTTTATTTAAACTATATAGCTAAACGCCAGTTTTTAAAATTAATTACAAGTCATCTACACGAGAAACTGTTTCGTCGACTGTTTATAAAGTGAAGTGAAAAGTTAATGTGGTTATCATTGCTTATTACAACAACAATTTCGGCAATAAAGGTTAATTATTCTTGCATTTTAAAAATCTGATTGCTAGTATAATTTCAAGTATTTATTCTTTTATTATTAAAATAAAAATGATTAAATTTTATTCATAAAAGTATGCAATCATTTCATCAGTGTTTTTTTTATGACGTCACGTTAAACTATCGTCCGTAAAGCGACTTTACAGAGAACCAATTTTTTTTTATTCGACCGCAGAGTTGCAAGTTCGAGCGAGCGGCAAGCTTGGGATACGTTTCGGGACAGATCAGGGGTCAACGAAACTTGGGACTTCCCGATCCGAACTGGCAGATGCAATGAAGAACGACGGAGAAGAGTGTCAAATGGGGGGTTGCCGAGGGGGAGAGGAGAAGAGGGTAGTGTTTTATTTCGTTTTATTTTTTTTCTTTCGCCCAGCCCTATTCGTCTTATCCTTAATCCGCTCGGACGTGCTGCCCGGAGCCGCGCTGGAAATAAAGTCTTTTAGCGGAGGAAGAGGCCGGACTTCTTGGCTTTCACGTTCGCGCTGGAACACATTTATTTATCGCCCGCAACGCGGAAGAGACGCTTCTGATGCCAGAGTCGGCAAGGCTCGCATGACGCCGCTGCTTCGAGCATCTGCGAGGTTATGTTCGAACGTTAGTTTCCGTTGATCAACGAACACTTTCTGTTGAAAATGTCAACCTCAAATCTACGAAGGACGCTTGGTTACGAATTATCCACATATCTTTGTAGATTTACCGCTATCTTCGTAAATTTGCGGAAATCTAAAAAAAAAATTCTTGTATGTTAGCTAAAAAATTTAAAACTGGTTTAAATCTACACCAAGAACACTCTTATTTTGTCCACGGGTGTGTTTAATTTTGTTTACAAGGAAATATACAACGGAGAAGTCAACATTAAGCGTAGTTTCTACGAAGATTAAGAAATTTCAAATTATGAAGAACTCTTCGTGTATTGGAGTTTAATATTTGCACAAAACTCCGTAAATTCACTGTAATTCCTAGAAGTGTACTCGTGAAATTGCAAATTTACCTGAACCCGCATCATTCGTAAATTTAAGTGTGACTGGAAAAATTCCATTTATTATTTTTTTTTTTTTAAATTTTTGTATACCAATCTATGAGTAACCTATTTTTTTCAAGCCAGTGCCATTCATTAATAAATAATATTGCGATTTTTCTCATGAACCGGTTTTTTTTACAGTTGGATCTGTAATAAATGAGTACTTATTCAATCATGTACCATATTTGTATTTTAGTTGAATAATGACGCATTTAAATCAAGTCTGTGACAAGTGCCAGACCAACTTTAAGAGCATTGTGTGAGAGATTATTAAGTTTTAATGTTGGACAAAATACAAGACTTGGGAAGAAATTTGGACCATGATTCGTAGTTTCATCCTATTTGTTCGTGATAAACCGACAGGGAAGTTTGTCGGTCGACCCGTCGCAGAGTGCAGCAGGACAAACATGTTCGGCGCCCAGCGGTGCCCTCGCGTGGCCCGCGCTAAGGAGCGCCCCGGGCTCCCGGGCTCTCGTGCTCGCCGAGACGTTAAGACGGCTTGCCTTGGCTGGTGTCTTGTGCCTCGGCGGAACCCGAGAGACCCGCCGGGTAACGATGTGGCGAGCGGGACCGTCGCTGCTAATCAGGAGGTTATCCGCGCAGGCCCGCCTCGCCCGTTTCGGCGGCGGTGCCTCGTTATCTCCGCGTCTGCGCGCGCGCTGCGCGTTTCTGAGATATGCGAGGCACGCAAGGGACCTCAACTTTCAGAAACCACAACATTTTTTTGACGTGACAACGTCTAATAAATCGATGAACGCCGGCTGCACGCACGAAAAAGTGTCCCGTTACGTACATTGTCCCGTTACGCACATTGTCCCGTTACGCTCATTGTACACTTGCATCGCATCTATCTCTCTTCCACTCGATTGGAACAACCATCGATTTGACTTTTTCGAGGCACGTTAAACTTGAAACACTCCCATTCGTTTCCTACTTTTCCTATCATCGTCCTATCCTTAACAGAATAACACAGATTGGAAGAAGTTAAATAGCAAACATGTATAAAAGTTACAGTTAAAATAATCTCTTCGTTTAAGTAATAAACATATTTGAATTAATGAGTGCAAATAAAAGTAAATTTATCAATTAAATTGTAGATTGCATTTCACTCCTTCTTTGTATCAATACAAAATAGTGATAATTAAAAAAAATGATTCAATTTTATTCATAAAAGTATGCAATTATTTCATCAATGTTTTGCTATGACGTTGTCACGTTAAACTATCGCCCGTAAACCGACGTTACAGACAATCATTTTTTTTTTAAATACGGGTTTGTGAACAATGCCAAGCGCGGTAGCGGAACGCATGTAATTGTTTGTCTTACAGCTTCCTTGCGTTTTTGGCTTCCGTTCTCGACGACCATATTTGACGACGTTATTTAAATTATTCATGCAATGTGGGATTTTTGATTTAATACAATTTCTTGGCTGGCAGTATGTTTGGGCCTGATTACGGGAAAATATGCCAGTTCCCGAATCGTTGCAACTGTTGTGTCATAGGACTCCTAGTTTGTTCGTTAGATTTGTTGTCGTTGTGTGGTCTGTTTATATTCATCGTCGTGTTCGTATATTTGCTGTGTTGCCCAGGTTTTGTTGCCTGCCTGCATTTACTCTTATTTTTGGAACTTTCTCGTTGTTGTTAGCCTCGTGTCTTCGACTGTGCTGTTATT
Organism: Bacillus rossius redtenbacheri; assembly: GCF_032445375.1. Classification (NCBI taxonomy): domain Eukaryota; kingdom Metazoa; phylum Arthropoda; class Insecta; order Phasmatodea; family Bacillidae; genus Bacillus; species Bacillus rossius. Next base: position 29,539,957 of record NC_086338.1, on the reverse strand, counting down.
TTTTTGTTATGTCTAAATTTCTTTTGCGGAATTTTTGTGCTGTTTGATATTTAAGTGTGAAGTCATCATTGTGTTGTCTATAATACCTATTTTGTTACATCGTTGGGTTTATCTGTTTGACACAGCTGATTATGCCTTGTTCTCTGTGTGTTCATGTATTCTATTTTATTTCTTAATTGGCGTTTTTTTAATTTTTCCATGACAATAAATTGCAAAATTGCAATGGAGTATGTCCAAGAAATTTTATTAAATCATATTTGAAGAGTTTGGTTTATAAAACCTTTACAGACACAGACGTTGTGTGCATAAAAGCCCACGATGTTCTTTTATTACATACATTTTGTTTACTCTAGTAAAATTTTCACACAGCAATCAAACATAAAAATTTTTAAATCAAATTTTTAAAATATATTTTGTGTTCTTGTAAAATATAAATAATTAACAAAAGAAGCCCGGGGTGTGAATACTTTCTACTGTTTCACATTTTTAAGTTATAGGGTTGAATGAAGTCTTGCGTCTTGCGTCCTTCATTAACGACTGTGAATTTTTTGCATTGTTTGGGCGTTGCACTGTTATCTCGTTGTGTTGCTTGCGTAGTTTATAAACCCACCCTGAAGTGTGTGTGCCAAAGGATATACAATAAATCGGCAATCTTTAGTCTCACGTTACTTACTGTAACACATACTGTAATCTGGCACCAATTGTATTGCAAGTGTTCGGGTTATTCCGGGTGGGTTCGGAAATTTTAAGAAGTACGAATCACGAACCCAAAGTTACTTATATCTTATACTTTTTTTAACAGTAACGTTAATTTGTATTTTCTCTTGCCACTGAACAGCTTACTACACTTAAATTTGTTGTTATCATAGCAATATGTGTGAATTGTTTTGGTATTCTGTTGAAACTATATTGAAGTTTTATAATTTGGCCGATTTTATAATATCTGGCATGGCATTAGTTCTAAACTTGCCAATTTAAAGAGCATTCGCTGTATTTGTTGTATATATTTATAAGTATATAAATTACTGATATTTAAAAAACCAGTAAATAAAAAAAATTAAATTAGTTTTTAACACAGTTATAAATTCAATGCTAACTATCCACGTTTCCGTAAATTTGTTTTACACCAAACTATATTATGACAAATTCTGCTTTATGAATATCAAGTTTCATTTATGCTACCGTTGATTGTTTGTTATTATAATTAGTTCTACACAGGAAATAATTATGCCTATCACTCTCAGTAAAACTAAAAAAATAACTATTTACTTAAGATATAGGTTAATATTTTTATAAGTCAAAAAATCTTTATTTACTGTTATGAAATTGTCACCTATCTCTTAAAATAAAAAGGACGCAAGACAACTTAAACTAAGGGGTGAGAGTGAATGCATACGTACGTTGAGACACAATTTATTGTACAATTTCCAATCCAATAAAACATGATCACAACAACTATTTGAATCTGAAATTTCATGATTCCGTTTAGGCTTGCCTCTCTTACGGCACCAGGTCTGTAAACATAACAAATTTAATTTTAGCGCAACTAAAATTTGCGAGAAAACATAAACCGCAAGGGTCTAAACATCAAGGCAAGCAAGAGCCTTAATGGTGACGGTGTCTGACCACCGCTCTGGTGTTCGCACTGCTGCTGTCTCTACTAAACAATTAAGTGAACACGCTCTAAAATGAACTACCAAACCGTATAAATGCGTGGCCGGTCATTTCATAAGACAAAACTCCACATATTATTATGTCCTACTATTGACTGTTGAAAACGTAATCAGTGAATGATAAATAAAGCTCTCACGTAAAACTATATTCACGTAAAGTTATATACGCCAAAAATATTATTTTATAGTATAAGACAAAACAGATAAGCCGACAACTTGAGAAAACATAGGGTTACAAACAATTTACCATTAAATTCCTCTTAAACCCGAGAGCTCGGCAAACTAGAATATTTTCATTACAATTTAACATGTTTGTACCAAATATTATTCAACATAGATTTATTTACAAGTTTATAGACGTTTATTTACAAGTTTGTGGAAAATTAGTTACTAAGAATACAGAAAGCTTGTGACTGAAGGACGGCACAAAATCCATCGTGGAATGTCTTTACGAGGTCGCCAACATAATGCACCCCTGCCTATGCGGTTCCAATGCCTATCGTGCTCGCCTCCGAACATTCCAGCGAAGTCCCAACGAGTTGCTCCTCGCAGTTGCCGATGTCATCTTCCGGGGCGCCACACGGCTCGAAGCCTGGTCCTTGCAGGGGATGGCTTCTGCAGCGAGTCGTCAGAGATAGGATCTCGTCTCGCTGACGGCGGCCTCGGCTGATGGCGGTGCTCCTAGCGAGTGGCGGCACCAGCTCGCCACCCGCCAACACTGCAGCTCGGAGACCAGCGACACTCGCTCCTTCAAGCAGCACCTTCCTCTGGTCTCGCAGGTCCCGCCATGACATGTCTGTCCTCTCGCTGTTTGTGACTCTACACCACCGTGTAACGTATAACTGAATACGAACAATATTTCTTGTTGGTCAGCAACTCCACTGGGGAACAATGTTGAAGTCCGGTGATGTCTGTTGGGGTTGGCTTGCCTGCACCTCGCGAACCTCACCACCACCGCCTGCCCTCGTTGCTTGAGCACTCAACTCTAGTGAACGAGTGTAACTTACCACTCGCTACTCCTCACTGCCGCAGTCTCCGAGTCACTGGGTCGCTTCTGCAACTGTCACCGACCCTTCGACGAGGCTCACCGGAGTCTGAGTCCGTCTTCTCCTGACGTCATCGGCGGGCAGCTGGTAGACGGTGCAGCTCCGCCGGGCTCCTCCTCCTTGAACCAGCCGAGGAGGGGCTTGTGTGCTCCCTCAGACGAGTCCAGACCAGCCTGGCCGCTGGGCCGGAGAGTGCCGAGGATTGCCGAGGTTCCCCGACCGCGACGAGGCAGCGGCGCTCCGTGTTTGGCGGGACAGTATCTCACTCCAGCAGGGGCTCGCACGTGTGTATGTTCGTGAACACGGCTACCCGTAACACAATAACTATGTAAAAACCAAACAAATTTTATTTATATATAATCACTATGTTGAATTCCTAAACCACCCGTTATATTAACTAGCAGAGCCTGTATGTAGGGGAAAAAAGGTCACGCTCGCTCTTTCTTTGAATAAATTGCCAAAGCCCATATCCTTTAGATCTTTAATGAAGTTTATTCCCTGCCATAAAACTTGTGCCATTATATTTGACTGGTTGAATTGGGAGTCGTAAATTATCCCATAAAACACGCTGTACGAGGCAGTGAAGATGTCGATTAAAGTGTTTTTTTTACGGCCGCCATTACTAACGTCGCCGATGGTCTCCGACGAAACCTTGGCAGAGGATTCTCGCCTCTCACCACGGAGGTTACGAGTTACGTCCACATCGGCTGAGCGGAGGTTGGTTTCCCGGTTGCGTCTCTCCAGTCTTAATTCACTCTCAAGCGCGAGTTTAAAGGAGTAAATATAGGAATCATAAGACGACATATTGAATTCAATAGTTTTATTTACGGCAAAACAATTGTTTAGTAAATACTAGAATTTGAACTCCGTTAAGGCAGCCATCACACACTAAAATACTTTCAAAGACCATAGCATAGTATATATGGGGTGTGTTATTGCAGTTGTAGAATCATTCCCAAAAATAAATCCAATACTAAACGCAAACGACTAAGTGGGATAAACTAACTGCAAGCAGCGGCTCACTATTAAAATTTGTGGCATTCCATGGAATTATATACTGGGCTTACTGTGCTTTATGAAGCCAAAATTTTTAATTAAACCAAAGAATATTATTATGGCCTGGAAAATTTAAAACCAATTTAGCTTTTCGGTTCCTATCTCCCCTATAAAAGAAAGTTAATTGATTTAAAAAAATCCAAATGGAACTAAGTGTTTTTGTGTTTGGAGAGATCTGGATAAAGGAAGATTCCAAGTGCGTATCAGGCCGAAACATAAACTGATAATCATGCAGGGTATAGTCGCATGGAATCGTGTGGTTTAATTAGGTAATGGCAAGTTTTGGTAGTTCTTATTGCCACGAAGAACTCCCTTGTTCCTACTCCATACTTCCGCTAATTGAGGTGGGCCCAGACGGGAAGCCTTTATTTCACAGACGAGAGAGTAACACCCGAAGTTCCCGAAGTTCAATCTCGCTTTCTTTTCCGTTCTATCTCATTGTATAAACCAGTGTGGCATTAAATTTTGCGGTCGATTAGGATAGGTTAGCTTCATTATAAATAATTTAAAACATTGTGGACGGTTGGTTATATTAGGTAAGTATAGCTACATTAAAAATACTGTAAAATCATTTTATGGTTGCTTAGCAAATAACTTTTTAATATGTAGCTATCCAGGGCTAGGAAACCGTTTACATGATTTCACAGTATCTTTAATGTAGCTATCTTAACCAAATCAACTGTCGACAATGTTTTAAAGTATTTATAATGTAGCTAACCTAACATAATTGACCATTAGTTATCATGAGTTACAATGAACAAAAAAAAAAACCGAAGATGCACTATCGGCCGTTTAGCTCTCTCGTCTGTGAAAAGAAGGCTTCCCACAAAATATGGGCTGGTCATGGTGGATGCGATCTGGCATGCATTAAGTAAGAAGTTATAACACAAGTAAAAAAGGGGAACATCCAGGAAAACAGTCGGGCTGGACAGAAAGATTTTCTGAAATACACGGGTCAAGAATTGGGACTTAGTTGATGGCATGATTTTTTCTGTAGATCTTTGGAGTTAAGTGGAGACGGCACAAATGATAGGTATGTCATATGGCAGACATTCTTTCCCATACACATTATACGTACGGCCCGTCCCCACAAGCACCAAACCAGCAGAGGAATATAAGCTACAGTAAAAATGTATACATTTCATGTACGTCTATATGTTTCGTCTCGTGTTTAAATGTTCCCGATCTATCCACAACTCGTCCAATAATGCTATCTAAAATATTTATTTCCACAGCCAACTACCTCAGGAGCAATTTGGAACAGTGTACATGCATAGTCATACAAAAAGCCCTACAAAGTATTTTTTTTTTTTGTAAATGTAAAAGAAATATTCTTGTAAAATAACTTATGTTTGGAAATTTGTACAAATACACGAAACCAACAGTATCACTAAAATACCATAAGAAGTAATACCGATTTCCCAGTATTTCCAATAGTTAAATTTATTTGTAAATCGTTCCCTGAATAGCTTTCAATTATGAACTGCGCATATTAATAAGCATAATAAAACAAAATACAAACTAATAATTAGATTTTAAATGTTATTTTATGTGGTTTCAAAAAAGGCTCGAATAAAACATCAATCAATATATAAAATTTTGCACCAATTTTCGTAAAAAAAACACTCAGTATTACATTGCGAAAGTTTTTCATTCATTCAAAAATTACAATAGCTATTTTCGGTACAAAGTTTCAATATCTTTCTTGAATTACGACAAAACATTTCTTGCCAACTGGTCTCCAAAAGGATTTTTCGTTAAAGTACAAACATAAAATTATGTGCAGGTTTGAATCGCTCTTACCATACGGATTTAAGTTAAACATAATTTATCGAAATCTAATCTGTTAAATGTTGGAATTGTTTCTTATCATACGCCATGGCAGATTCATTCTAGTCCATCCCTGATGTGTGTTGTTCTGTGCTTCAGTCGACATTGATGTCACCTCCCTCTCACTTCACTCCAGGATTCACTTACTATTTCCTCGCAACCGCATTCCTAGCACTTGTATAACGTATGCCAAAACTTACTCTCCGGAGCTCAGGGGAGGTTCAATGGTTCATGTGAGGTGACACTTCAACCTCACCTTAAGAGTCACATCTACCTGTGCACACATATGATAAACAAATCTACAAGGAGAAAAAATCCGATTTTGGAACTGCTGAAGGTATCCGGGTGTTAATGAAAGCATTTAACTATACGCTGAGGGTGGATGATTAGATCTGATTGGGTATTTAATTTTAAGACTATGTTTTTAGTAGTGTGTAAATGCCTATAACGCTTGTTTTCAAGATGATTTTTAGGCATGAAACTGCAGCGTCCAGTTTCTTGAAAGCACTTTAAGAGACCTTTACTCCTTTATTTTAATTTATCCGTTATAGAATGTTATATTTAGAGTTCGGTATTATAGTTTCCATATGCAGAGCGAGTTAGTTCACAGCCTTGCGCTTAGAGGCGATACCACGTTATCAGCACTTATTACCCCCCCCCCCCCCCTCCTTCACTATCAAAAATATACCCCTCGATAGGCAGGCCCCACAAACCCTCATAGCTATTGCGCTTATAGAACCACTTAAAATTTCCCATATAATTATTGTTCACAATAACACGTTACTGTTATGTATATAGTTATTACCATATGAATTATATATATGTCTGAGCTGAAGTGGACAGCCACTTTGACGGTCAATTGGTTAGCAAAATTAACCGTAGCTGTTTGAAGTGTTTTGGTCTAAAGGCTAATGCTAATGTTAGGATTTTTAAATACACATCTCGAATGGTAGAGCAGTAAAAATGCCATTATGAAGGTAGTTCTGTAAAACAATATTTTAACAACGCAGTAACAAGTAACTAGCATTAAAATTCAGTGTGTTCGAGAAAATGTGTTGCTTAGTTGTATATTGACTAAAACTATTTACATGAAAAAATATTTCACATACCCAATCCTAAATTATTATATTTATTCTGTTTCTGCACATTTATAGCAATTTCAAACAGTAAATGAAGAAAGTTTTAAACATTGCGTTCCTCTTGTGTAAAATCGTTTGATATATACTTCGTTACCTACTCAAGAAGTTTATTATTAATAAGTTGGCCGCTACAAATTGGTTTAATTATGGCAATGACCGATTTGATACCTAATTCGATTGTTTACGTATCTTATAGATGTTAAATAGCAATGTTTCATATTCGTAGACGTTCGAGTGTCAAAACCTAAACGCCTTTGTCTTATATATGATATAGGAGGTATGCGTATTTATATAATAATAAATAATTTTTGTATAAAATATTTTGCTGATTAATTTCAGCTACAGTCTGAGAAAAACAGGAAAATTGGTTTTTCTGGTGAAATGTTTCCACTTATGCACCCTAAAATATATTATTGTGTAAAATAATATATCAATACGAGGCGCAACCTTTGAAGTGGAACTAAATACGTAAGATTCATGTCAGCACTATTTAAGAACTTTAACACTATAGTACATCGGCTGTTTTCTCTGTCGGCAATACGTGACGAATGAAGGTTTTTGCGAAGCATGGCTTAGCGGTGGGAAATTGCTCTTTTCTTGGCTTCGGCAAGGATTCCAACCAGTAATTGAAAATCCACCTCTGAGGAAATGTCAGTTGCAGCGCTGAAATGTTTGACTTCGCAATTAAGAAAGACGCTTTGTGGGGCCTCGTTGAATAGCCGATCCTCAAAGTTGCTACAGCTTCAGTAAAAGAACGAATAAGTTTACTTTGGCACCGCAATTAGATAGGCCTTCGTGGTAAAGAAGTTCGGTGCTGCTACATAAAAAATAACAGGATATTACCCTTCCTCCGGCTCAGAACTGTCATGAAATGTCTACAATCTTGGTCGGTCAACGTCACGAATAGAAGTATTTAAAAGTTTTCGGCTTAAAAATAGTATTTGATAGTAGAGTCACTAACCATGGTAATCTTCTTTTGAACCTTTATGACACGGCTAAAAATTGTCTTTCGTAGTTCATAGGGAAGTACAGTAATCACCAGCTTTTACAATTTCTATTTTAAAAAAAATTATCGAGTTGTTTTAAAAACTGAACGCAATAAATCCATCTGCAATGAGGGACGTTTTATACATGAATATAAAACAATTATCATATATTTTATAAATGCTGTTCGTTAAAGTAGATATTTAAGTGCCATTACACTTCTATTGTTACTAATACAGTATTTATGCTCACAATATTCTTATCGTATAAATTCCTTGATAAAATACTCCTTGATAAAAATATTGTTGAGCTAGATAGTTAAAAGTAGCTGCAAAAGAGCTCTGAGTGATATTCTATTGTTGCTTCGTGTTAACTTACAAAATTATGAATGAGTCAAATATTAATATAAGTATGAATTCCTGCATGAGGCGTTGACCATGGCTTAATCTTTAATTAAAAAAGTAATACATAGTGTTATGAGCTTAACCTTCAATGTGCCTTTAGCACCAGAAATTTTTTACTTCTCGGAAATCAATGTAATAATTTTTAGTTTATCCCTAATAAAATTTCATTTTATAATATAATCACAGCAACTAATTATGACAGAAAAACGATATAACTCTGTGTCAGCCAGCCTTAATAATCCAATATTGGTGATTGTAGTGTGAATATGTACCAAGCTGATTGGTGTAAATACGGATTTCGTATGTATAGACCCATTTATAAGTAGGCCGGAAAGAAAAAAAGGTAAAATGTTTCTTTTTACGGTGTTACATTGTAATGCGCAGAAGCGCAATGTTGGATTTATAATAGCACTACAAACTTGATGTGAAGTACGCGATGCGACAGAAATAAATTGCATTAATTTTGTGTGTAAGGCCACAGAATACATGGATATTCTGTTGTTTTTTTTAATGCAGATTGTGGGAAATATGAGACGATTTATCAACAATCATATTTAGTGCCGCAGCTGTGCGCTGTAGAAATAACTATAAACAACATTTAGAGCCATCATAGATGCGTAGATAGATGGGTGGAGTCAGCTATATTTTTTCGTCACTAGGAAATACTCAGAGATATAAACCTAACAGATCAAGAGCTTAATAAGAAGAATAATTAAAGCGGAAGTCTCTCCCAGAAATCGATTGTGCTAAGTACAATTTAGACTGGTGAAGTATGATCAAGAAGGGTTTAGTTGCATTTCGGATATTCAGAATTTCCTGGGGATTAGAGAGGTAATAGTAGGGAAGGGCTAGGGAGTAAAGTATATATACTCGAGAAATGAGCAGATTAGGAGAGAATCGCGATGCAGTCACAACATAAACAGCACCGAGAGAGAGAGAGAGAGAGAGAGAGAGAGAGAGAGAGAGCGAGAGAGCGAGAGTGATAGAGATAAAGGTATAGAGAGAGAGAGAGATATTCAACGAAATGATGGAGGTTTTGGAGAACTAAGTGTAGATGTATTTATTTTTCTACGTTGGCCAGTAATGTTACAGAGTTTTTTCTTCCTTATGGTATACTGATATTTCTATGTAATTGTTACTTTGGGTTATTGACGTGTTAAAATATACGAGATTTTTTTTTATAACTGAGTGCCCCTAAGCTTAGTTTTCCATGGTGCAGTTCCTGCAAATTTCTTCGCCTTTTGATATAACGATTTAAAGTGTTTTTGATGGCAATTTTTGTTTCACAAAAATACTTTTAGTTCTAAAATACCTTTACATAATTCCTAAAATTAATTCTTTTTTGATTTGTTCTTTATTTACAATTATTATTATTTTTGTACAGGCTGGTGACATATTTTGTTTGATTTTAGTGTGATGCCACTCAAAACCTTCTTTTTTGCTTATATTTTTCTACAAACCACACCTTTGGTGAATATAAAAAAATCTTACGAGTATCATGTTTTTGAAGGTATATTGATTCTGGTGTAACTGGCTGATTTATATATATATATATATATATATATATATATATATATCAGCCAGTTACACCAGAACCAAACAGTCATTGCAAGTAAAACTCTACTTACGAATTATATAACCCCTTGATTGCAAATTTATTTTTAACAGTAATGAATGAATATATAGGCCTATACATATATTTACATTTTCTGCAAACTTCAAGTAAGACCACCATTTTTTTTTAAAAATTGTTTATAAACTATTTGTTGTTCGAAGAAATATTATTTCCCTATCCAATAATTTTTCGACAAAATCTTAGCATCTGAACGTATTTAAAGGTTTAACAAAGGAATTAAGAAAGAATGAAATTAATAATTGCGCGAAATTCAAATGCATTACCAAATCACAAAGTTGAGCCATCACTCTAGAACAAAATTCTCATGCTTATGTCAATAACTTTACGCTCGTGACGCAGGCCTTTGCGTCGAAGAATTTTGTCGCAGATGTGTTGGACGGGATTGGTTAGAAACATAATTTTTTTCACCTCATTTCGATCGCGTAACGCTCGTCGCGCTATTGCGAATCCAGCGTAAAAACAATTTTTGACGTGACAACGTCTAATAAATCTATGAATGCCGGCTGCACGCACAAAAAAGTGTCCCGTTACTCACATTGTCCCGTTACGCTGTGTCCCGTTACGCTCATTGTACGCTTGCGCCGCATATATCTCTCTTCCACTCGATTGGAACAACCATCGATTTGACTTTTTCGAGGCACATTAAACTTGAAACACTCCCATTAGTTTGCTACTTTTCCTATCATCGTCCTATCCTTAACAGAATAACACAGATTGGAAGAAGTTAAATAGCAAACATGTATAAAAGTTATAGTTAAAATAATCTCTTCGTTAAAGTAATAAACATATATGAATTAATGAGTGCAAATAAAAGAAAATTATCAATTAAATAATATATTTCATTTCACTCCATCTTTGTATACATTCAAAATAGAGATAATTCAATAAATGATTCAATTTTATTCATAAAAGTATGTAATCATTTCATTAATGTTTTGTTATAACGTTGTAACGTTAAACTATCATCCGTAAACCGACTTTACAGACAACCAATTTTACTTCTAACAAACCAGAGCGCATAACCACTTGTGCCGAACTCGTTTCAGTCAAGTTGTAGTAGAGTCGGAGGTAGTGAATAATTATGGCGTATGTCTTGCCGTACAGTGACTCTAGGTTTTAATAACTTACGGAGAGAGAAACAATAAAAAAAGTAAATAAAATTGCTAAGAAAAATAAAATAATATACGATCCTATATAATATAAAGATTTGAATAAACATTATATTGCAAAAACTTACAACAAAAGGAACCAGTAGCGCCATGTAATTTTATACTACCACTTGACTAAATTTTTATTGATAAGTTTTCAATTAACATGATTAACAACATTATTTTAATAGGTTTAAAACTACGCCTGAATGTTATAAAATTACTAATAATGAATACTACAAGGAGGGAGTCACAAATACAGCATTGAAAAATTAATAACTAATTCCTAAAACCCCTTTTCGTCAAATGTGGTTGCACCAAAGCAATCAATGTACTTAGGACTCAATTCGTTCTGTAAATATTCGCATTCATAAATTAATCTCAACTTTTTTTCTAACGGAAAATTATTCAGTTTTACTAATTATTTACTCTTTGTGTTTTAGCGCATGGAAGTCAAAATTTTAATATTACGATTTCGCTCTTAATCCCAAACATTTTTTTATATATGTTCAATATTCAGTTTTAGCCTGTCGCAGTTGTAGCATGTGGGCTGTCAATATTCCGCTCTGAATTGCAGCTGGCATCGACAGGTTTTCAGATACAACATACTAACATTACGTGCCAGTTCAACCTCAAGAGCTTAATTTAATTACCAAACTATCGCGGCAAAATTAAAAGCCTGCAATTAACTTTTTTTGTTCTCTCCACCGGATACGTGTTATTACTGGTTAAAACTTAGCAACAGCTTATAAAATGCCTGGTTTTTTCTCTACCAGTTAGTAAGTGAATTAGCCAGTAACATCATCTCACATTTCTTTTTTTTTTACAACTTGCCTTTATTTGGTCATGATGGGGTTAATATTATGTTTTCTTTCCGTAAGAAGGCAAGGCGGGATTGAAGATAAAGGCTTTTATAAAATCGCCCCACCCCGGGCACGCACAACCACTAAAACGCTACGACGTAGCGTGATGTGGTCGGGGTCTCCGGTGAACCATCACCGCGAAGTTGCGTCTGGATCGCCCATGAAACCCTGCCACCAGCACATAGAGTCACCAGCACGTAGAGCCCCCATCACACGCTCGGTTCTCCTCGCCGGACCGTGTGGGGGGGGGGGGGGGGATCCCAAAGAAGCGTTCACCCCGGAGATGTGGTGTTTTACGCGCAAACGACTACTCGTGGTCGGGCCAGATAACGGAAGCTCGTAAATCCGTAAGCTCGAAAAGGTTACAGGTAAAAAATATATTATATAAAAAATATCCACTGATTTTCGGATAATGAGGTCGTTTCGATGCTCTCGTACAACTCCCAAGACTCGAGTGAGAGAGATTTTGATCCTAAATACGCCATCTTGGTTTCAGCAGTTTTTTAAGGCTGTCGTTTCCTATCGTTCGGTTCAAAAAAAAAAAGATTTTGCCGTCGTTAAAAGCCTAATTTAAAACACAGCCGAATGCTTGAAACTAATAGTGGCTCCTGACAATTTATAGGCGTTTAGAAATTGTTTTATTATTTAGAATGTCTACCGCTTTGTATGCCGTTAAATTACACTATGTTAATTAACTTGGAAAATTTCCGAGTGTGTGACCTCAGCCTTGCCGTGGAAAAAATTTAAATACAAATTTTAAAAAAATTGAAACCAATATGGCGTCTTTTGGTTCAATCACTTCCCCTCAACGGTTAACTGTGGGATAAGTTCTCGTGAGGTTTTCTCAAACCCGATCGTCCGTTGGTATTTTTAAACAGTGATGGTTTTAAGTGAAAGCAATGCCTTCTGAAGAGTTTTTCACTTATCACTACACAGGATCGTTTTTAGGATAGCTCATTTGGCGAGGGCCTCAAAGTCACTGTCGCCATCATCGTAGAAGTCAGCGTCTTCACGAGGATTACTGAAAGAATTTGAAATCGATGAATTCGAAGCTTCTTCACCGTCTAAAAGCTTCCTTTTAATGTGTCCATTATTATTCCCAAGAATGAAGGATCTACTTGATATGGGCTTGAATGTATTCTTACTCATCACGGTGATGATACTTCCATTGGTTTCAGTCTTTCATAAACCGTCAGCATCCTTCTAAATCAGTAAATCACACAAAAAATAAATAAAAAATTACAAAAAATTCGGGCTTGTGTTAGAACTCTATCCTTGCTGAACAAAGGAATCGTTCACCAGCCGACAGAAGCTGTTTTTGTAATACTTTATTTATTTTATATTTTTTTGTTATACTCTGATATTCATTCAAGAAAATCTGCTTTAGTTTTCTCAGTGTGCTCCTGATTATTCATATCCATATTTGGTTGGTTTTATTATAAGCTCTTGGTTATTCCTGATGAGACTTCTGCTGATGTTCTCCGAGTGCATCTGGTTATTAATTAGAAATCCATGTCTGCATTGATTTTATTCAATTTTATTTTTATTCATTTTATTCAGAGTTACATTTAATAAGCGAATTTCTGTTACTAAATCAAAACATACAATTTTATTCTCAGGTGGAATACAAAAAAAATATCCTTTATTCAGTCAAAAAATATGCCTAAGACGACTGAGAATCACTGTCATGCAAGACGAACTTCCTTTTCCTTGATGTCTAACGAAGCCCTCGTTCTCCTGCGATCGTAAGTGATCATCATGCAACCCACATGAAAAATAAAAAAAAATACTTACCTCCATGCAAAATATGGCGACATCTGTTGTTGACAAGCAGAACGGAACTTGTCCATTAGTCTTTAAAAAATGTCAAATTAACTCTCGCTGACGATATCTCAAATTCCATTTTTTAAACTCTCAGTTAGCATCTGGTATTAGTCAACAGAAGCTAACATGGATCCCAGTACTTCGCCTGTAGCTGTATCGGATGGACATCATTGTAGTTACTGCAGCAAGGTTTTCCTTTTGTCCCGAGAAGAATGCTTGTGTTAAAAAATAAAGAAAAAACATCACGCAACGTGTTAAGCTGTGATCGTTGTTAGCAGGTTGTTTACACGAATCTGTAGCTTAAAAAGACATGTGAGAGCTTGTAAAGCCAAAGGAAAAAAAAAGGGTCACTCTGTAAGAAAATGAAAAGAAACGTGGAGAAAGAGCGATGGAGATGTTTATAGAGAGAGAGGGTGAGGGTGGGGAGAGGCTGTTGCTGTTGCCGTCACAGGCGCGGTCCAGTGTCCAAGAGGGACGCACTGCTCCAATTGCCGGCCAGCTGCTCGCGGTTCAAGTGGACCAATGACGGGGCGGGGGCAGCGCATCGCGTGACTCCTCGACAAACGACGAGCGCGGGAGGCCCTGGAATGGCCATCGCGAGGCGGATCCAAGACACAGACGTCCTGGGCAGGCGCTTTTACGCACCTGCTGTCCTGGCAAGAATAAACATCGACGGCATATTTGTGCGTTCGCCATTTCCACGGATTTTTTTTCCTAACCAAACAAAAACTAAGTTTATTTTGGAGGGGAGGGACCTAGGTGAGTCTCAGGCCGAAGCCTATACGCCTTAGTCATGCTGGGATTAGCCATGCAGGGAGAGGGCCGCATGCATCATGTGCTAGGAGGGGATTGGCCAGCCATGGCAAAGATTGGCGCCATGACTAACTCCCCTCACTCTTAAATCTAGACTTTAACTAGAGATAGGTTGGGCCCAGGTAAAACCTGCATAGACACACGGAAAACCCTGGGCACATTCATGCGGGATGCCCATTTCCACGGCAGTCCGGAAAAGCAGTCGGAACAATCACGAAATGTCACGACCTCAGGTCAGACGAGCCGTTCCGAAAACCAACGATCTGGGCAAACCAGGAGGGCAATCTGACAAAACATTTTACTCGAAGTTTTCTTTATTTCTTCTTGTACACAGTCATTACGACTTTTTTTCACACGGCACAATTGTAAAAAATCGAGTAGGCCCATAAACAACAAGAAAAATACTTGGGTAAATCCAATCACTAGCACATAATTAACGTTCAAATTTCTGGATTTTTTTTTTTACTTCTTAAACTTTGGTAATGTATTACACTGAAAGGAAAATTGAAGATATTAAAATATGTGTACTAACTACAAAGTTTTGCTATAACGAGTAAAGAACCGTGTGAACACTATAAAAAACTTATATACTAAACTTTTATCGTCACGTCTTTGTCATTAGGAGATGATGAGTTGTGATGTAATAAAAATGTCTCAATGTTTAATTGAGTGGTTGACGTAATCGTCCACCAAGTTTCCCGATTGCAAAACGTCCGGGTTTAAACCCCGCGAGGAAATCGAACACCGGAATCTATTTCGATGAGAAAGAACTCGAGTCGTTTATTGTGACCGCGGTAGTCGTGTGGTCAGATCATTTGGACCACCACTATAGTGTTCTAAATTTGATGATCGGAATTTTTCCCGCAAATGGATAAACGAAGGTCGATGGTGCTGTATGCCTATGGGTGTTCTCTTGCATTCCGTTAACGGAATAAACTATCTGACCATTTAAAAATATTCCTTTGGAATCCAGTTGCCAATAAATGATTTGTAATACTGCAATAAAAATTTGTAACTTTGAACAAAGTATGGCAGCGGTTATTTTTGCATAACATGAAATATGTTTTTCGAGAAAATATTGAGTATTTATTACAAAAAATAGTGCATAATATATTATTTTCGTTTATGTTTCATTCAAGTTTAATATTTTAAAGCCATTGAAAATATAATCATATATTCAAAAAAATTATTTGGTTGTATCATGTGCAGATTATACTAGAAGGCTATTCAGGGAACAGTTTTTACATAACTTTAACTATTGTAGGTACTGGGACAACACACAGCATAGATTCCGGGGTAATAAATATTTCGAACCCATTATAAATACTAACACTATTTTTAGTAATACAGTTATTTTCGTGTAAGTGTACATATTTACAAACAAATATGTGTAATATTAAGTGAATATTTATGTTCCATTAACAACAAAAAAACCTTAAACTGTGGCCGCTGCATCTCACAGTTAACACATGTTCACCTGGAAACGTCAAACACTATGACTCTTTGACTAGGTTTGCTCGTGGACCACGCGGTGTGCTGCGGGAACTGACGCCGTGTCTGATTGGCCGATCAAAGCCGTGGAAGATTCCTCATTGGCTGTGGGTCCGTTGACGTGGCAGGTTTCCATCCACCCAGCAACGACTGCCGAACCATGTTCCACCATGTTGCTGGCCAGTATGGCTCTTATTGATGGAGTGTGCAGCTGGGATTCGTGAAAACAAAAACTGGGTGATTTCGATTTTGGATTGTTAAGGTATTTTTTTTCAACACTACGTTCCATATAACTGGTTCTATGCTACCATAAACTTCACAGGAATCGAAAAAAAAAATCCAGGAATATCAAAACAATGGCAGGTGTTTTATGTTTTTTTTTTCCTTTAGAACAGGCTACAATAAGAATTGATTAACAAGGTAGACATCTCCCAAATGTCACTTGCAATAACATAGCACGATGTTTGTTTTACGAACGCTGACAACCACGTGAAGTTGTTTGCAAAAGACAGAATAATAGCAGGTGAAGAATACGTAAACCATTGGTTCTGCTTTCAAGAACTGTCAAATATAAGGAAAGTCACGTGTCTCGGACAATATTGTGCTTTATTGAAAGGACAACTGTTTTCTTTACACAACCTGAACGGCTTGATGTAAGCTTTTGGACATACGCCATTGCTAAAGCACATGTATGTCTGTAGAAGAAAACTGCAAAAAACAAAAAAGACAAAAACACAAATTAAGCAAACATTTGCTGTTGTCAACAGGATATAAACACCACATAATATTCCATAACAGGAATATGGTCAACAAACAAAGAAAAACAAAGAAAATGGACTAACCGAACGAAAAAACTCCCATAAATGATGACAGCACAAAAATATTTAACCCAAAAAAATCCAGCACAACATTTGAAACGTGACAAAAACACAGCAAAACGAAAAGACGAAACAAACAAAATAGTTTTTTCAAAAAACAGAAGAGAACGAAAACTATTGTTTTTTGCAGTTTTCTTCTACAGACATACATGTGCTTTATCAATGGCGTATGTCCAAAAGCTTACATCAAGTCATGCACTCCCATTGCACAAATCTTTCAAAGATAATACGACCTGAACGGCTTTTAGCTAGTAACGGAGAAGTGGAATAAATATTAACTGAAATCACATGCTATCCAGCCAGACTTATGTAAAGCTTTTGTCCTTAGTACAAGACCAATAAGCCAACTGAAAAATCTTACTTCCATAAAAAGAAACTGAGTCACATTATCTGAAAGCAAAAAAAAAAAGGCATTAAACTATTTTTTTTAACTTAGGCGCACATTGACTTAATAAGTAATGGTAAATTGAAAAGTATGATATACACATTGCGGGTTGAATTGCAAAGGTTTACAAGAATCTTAATGTAAGTTTAATATTTTTAACAAAGAAGGATTAAAACTTTGTAAATGATGGATTTGTGATCATAGGGGAGTAATAAGATAAAAAATTCAAAAACTGTAAAAAATGATCGAACGTATACCTGGCGAGTAGTATGTAAATGGGGCTGCGAGCGCAGGCTTCAGGCTGAGGTTCTTGGTGCCGGGTCAATGACCGACCTCTGTGACGTCACGGCGGCCATTTTGGACTCAAAAATTCCTCAAAATTCCTCAAAAATGACTCAAAATGACTCAAAAATTCCCGTTTTGAGGGAAAATTCCCGTTTCATGTTAAAATTTCCCGTTTTTAGTTCTTAAAAATCCCAGCGACTAGAAAGTCCTAAAAGCGGCTTAAAACTTCTGAGAGCTAGCCGCCGTTAAGTCGTTATCAGGTTATAACCTTGAAAATTAGGATGCAATGGCAGCCATTTTGAATTATGACGTCAACGCCGCCATGTTGTTTTACGATCGAAGCCATTTTGTTTTCTCGAACATTCCGGCATTGTGTTTTCAGCCATTTTTAATTATGACGTCACTGTTGCAAATATCGTTATGGCCGCCATCTTTAAATTTTTATTTATTATCCAATTTTTGTGAAAAAATGTAAAATTTATTAAAAAATAATTAATAACATTTTAATAAAAAAATTAATTAAGAAAACATAATTACGGTAATCTCGGTGAAGACGATGCCTTCTACGGTGATTGTTACAGTGACTCTGAGGCTGTTGACAAACACATAGACTGTGATGAAGCACCTAAAGCTGACAAGATCGAAGAATGTGGCGTTGTCCTGAGACCGAAACGATGGAAACGTCGTGATATATTAAATAAATCTGATCAATCTTGTGATAATCACTGTCTCAAAAATGAAAGTTACCCTGAGGTTGGTGGTAAAACGGAAGACACCAGAGATCATAATATTTATTATAAACGTGCAAGGAAGATGGTGGTAGAAGAGATTGATTACACACTATGGAAAGATCCAAACATATTGGTTGACCGGCTAATACTTCTGCATGGCTCGCTTTGTGCAGGAAACTATTCGTGCTTTGAAGAAATATCCTTCATACTTAAAGAACTGAGGAAAGCTGGCTACTTACAATAATGGCTTGTTTTACTTCCATTTGTATAATGTTGAGAAATAAATTAAATATTGAAAGTAAAAATTTAATGTTTTTATTCCTTGTATTCTGATTTATAACTAAGACTTAGTTCTCGTAACTTGTGCTTCCAAATGTGCGGCCTTTTTTGTTGATGGTGCTTCCAAATGTGCTGCCTTTTTTTATTGTGCTTCCAACTGTGCTGCCATTTTGTTGATGGTGCTTCCAAATGTGCGGTATTTTTGTTGATGGTGCTTCCAAATGTGCTGCCATTTTTGATTTTGCTTCCAAAATGTGCTTCCTTTTTGTTGATGGTGCTTCTTCCAAATGTGTTTCCTTTATTTTGATGGTGCTTCCAAATGTGCTGCCTTTTTGTTGATGGTGTTTTCAAATGTGCTTCCTTTCTGTTGATGGTGCTTCCAAATGTGCTGTCTTTTTGTTGATGGTGCTTCCAAAATGTGCTTCCTTTTTGTTGATGGTGCTTCTAAATGCGTTGCCTTTTTGTTGATGGTGCTTCCTTTTTGTTGATTGCGTGCAGTAAAATATGTAGTGACTGAATATTTATATATCAAAACCTCTTGGTGTTAGTAAAATATTTTTCAAGGTCACTTAGTCCTTAAGTATGAAAATAATTTCACGGTGGTCATATTGACTGTAAAATTAACTAAAGACGAAGAAGGTCATGCGGTCCTGAAATGACTAGCCTATATGTCTGATATCGTCATGACTCGGTCTCATGGTCCGGAGCCACTTGGGCCTGTATGTGTAGCTTTGTACATGAACGATTTATAGGTTATTCATGTAAGGCATAGCGGTACTGTATTGAATTCGTTGGTCAGGTATATTGACTTGAGTTGTTTTTCGTAGAGTGAGTGATTATTAAACTCCGCGAAAGGTAATGGAAAACAGAATCTAAAATTTAATATTTAGTTACACCTGTCACTGGTAAAGGATCGAACCAAGAACAGGAATTGATATAACCAATTTGAAAATTAATAATTGATTTTTTCGGTGAATTTTGGAATTTTTCCCGCATTTCTAGCTAAATAATTACATGATTGCAAGATGGCATCAAAATTTTAAGATGGCGGGCACCTCAGTAATAATAAATGGTTACTGCACTGTAGCGGGTTAGAATTAAACTAGCATGATGGTAAGACGAGTACATACCCACAAGATGGTGTCCTCCAGCAGACGAAAACATGATGGTGGCAATGACCACTAGCAGGTGGTAGCTCCTAGTAGCATGTGCTGAACATAAAATGTCAGTTCCATGATGGTCGTCAAGGTCAAAGTCAAAGATCAAGGTCAAGGTCACATTTCTAATTCAAGGTCAAATTTCAAGGTTTAAGTCAAATTTCAAGGTCAAGGTCAAAGTTCAACACCAACAGTTGAGGACAAAGGTATGGTAACCAGAAAATTATACTAACATGGTATCAGCACACTCTAGCAGACGGAAACAAGATGGTGGTCTCCAGTGGATGAAGACAAGTTGGCGGACATGTCGTCATACCAGTTGACGATATATGTACCTTGGTATTGGTGGCGGTAGATCAGTCTGTAGGTGGCTTCTGTGGAAGATCTGTTGTTTTTTTGCTCTTAGTGGTTTCGAACCAAGGACAGGAATCGAAATAATCAATCTGTATTCTAATAAGTAAATTTTTTTGATGAATTTTGGAATTTTTCTCGAATCTAGCAATAAAGTTACGGATTTTCAAGATGGCGGCTATCACGAAAAGTGCAACGGTTTTTTTAAGATTTTTACTATTTAATTCGATTGATTAATTTTTTTAATGATTTTTAAAAAATTTCCCGATTTTCTTACATAAAAATTACGGATTTTCAAGAGCGCATACATGACGTCATACTAGGTGATGATATGTATGCTATGAAATAGTGGAGGTGGTCAGTCTGGCAGCAGCTACCATGAGGGAGGTTCGGTCGCCATTTTATTTTTTTTGCTCTCGCCGGGTTCGAACCGAGGACTCAGAGCGCCATATCGGAAATGTATGTTTTTTTAAAATAATTTTTTGTATTAAAATTTTATTAATTATATTTTTTTATAAAATTTCACATTTATTTACAAACATCGGATAATAAATAAAACAGTTAAAGTTTGCGGCCGTAACGATAATTGCAACGGTGACGTCATAATTAAAACTGGTGGAAAACACAACGCCGGAATGTTCGAGAAAACAAAATGGCTGCGATCGTAAAACAACATGGCGGCGTTGACGTCATAATTCAAAATGGCTGCCATTGCATCCTAATTTTCAAGGTTATGACGTGATAGCGTCTTAACGGTGGCTAGCTTTTAGAAGTTTTAAGCCGCTTTTAGGACTTTCTAGTCGCTGGGATTTTTAAGGACTAAAAACGGGAAAATTTACCTTGAAACGGGAATTTTTCCATAAAAACGGGAATTTTTGAGTCATTTTGAGTCATTTTTGAGGAATTTTGAGAAATTTTTGAGTCCAAAATGGCCGCCGTGACGTCACAGAGATCGGTCATTGACCCGGCACCAAGCACCTCAGCTTGAAGCCTGCGCTCGCAGCCCCATTTACATACTACTCTGGCGTACTATAAAACTACAAACAAAATTAATAAATAGGTTTTCGTTATAATTTTAATCGCATACTTTCGTGACAAATTTTTTTAAATTTTTTCTTGATTTTGTGTTGAGAACATTTCCGAGGAAGTAATGATTTGCTCTACGTTTTGGCTTGCTCAGATGTAAACAACTTCATGGCGCAACATGCCAAGATGAAACTTTAGACATATAATAATTAAACCGGACGTGGTATTAAAAGCCAAGAATTGCGTTGTAGTGATAAAAATTTACATTCTGAACACAAATTAATGCAACCGTTTAGTAAAATTTTAAACACAATTTTAAAATAGCAATAAGGTTACATCTTAAAGTAAAAAAATGTAATAGTTTAAATAAAACAGTTTTTTTTTGTTTTCTATATTTTATTTATTGATACCATCCGTTGCAATATAAGTTTGCTCTACCGACTACTTATAAAATAACAACATATACATCATAAAAAAAGGCTACGTTCGTGAAACGAAAAAATTTTTTTACTCTTAACTGACTAATGTAAAAGGCATCGTCTGAGAAACAGAACTAAAAGAACTTCATGCGTCAACGCAAAATTTGATTAGGGTGTTACTTTGGTATGGGTATGGTTCATTTGATTACCCTGCGTTATTGACCCTTTACTTGTTACTTTAAGGTAGTAGAAGAAGCGAAGAACACAGTCCAAACCCAAAAATGGGGGAAATGCAATTGGACGCTGTTGGAATCACTCAAGCATAAAATTCATATATTATTTTGTTAAAAACTTTAAAAATTTAATTTGGGGTTTATCTCATGTGTTTGAATACAAAACGCATTGTGCCATAAAACACCCATGCCTATGACAGCATTCGTTTACTAGGTTTTGGATTTGAAAAATATATTGAAGTTATAACAGTTTTAAGCTTATCTTATTTAAATTAACATTTTTAACAAGAATATACCACATTTTTAATAAAATAAAGTATAAATAAGATATTTAAATCAATTTTTTCTCATGATTAGTAGAAATTATTTTGTGTCCTTATAAAATGTAGTAGCATATGAAAATTGTTTTTTGCGTTCAATCTGTGTAATATGTGGGAAAACATTTTATGCTTATGGTTGAACAGTATTTCGATAAGTACCTATATTTAATTTACTATAAAGAAGGCCGCCATGCAATATTGTAATGATGAAATAGGAGAAATACTTTGTTAGATTGGACATTGCAAACCAGTCATCTTGAGGAAATTAGTTAGCAGAAAAGTGATTCAGTCGTTAAGTCAGTCAGGTGAATTCACGAATATTTCTCTCCTATTATATATCATCCGGACAAAATAAATAAGAGTCTTTCAGTAATTTCTAGAAATTTGTAACACCTAAACTCGGTGACGAGCCAAATCACGTGTTCTCGTGTTGCAAATAAACTCGGACACTAAATTTAACGTAAAATAATTAAAAATAATGCCGATCGTGATAATTAAAAGAAAATTGTGTTTTAAAACTAAACTTCTTGACGTGAATCACGCGTAGTTTCCTCACTCGCCACTAGAATTCGCCGTCAGAACAGCTACATCGACTGCAGACACATTCGATTTTAGAGAGAAGGGTTAAACTATATAATAAAAACGGTTGCGATAAAAGCGAGAAAAAAAAAGATTTTGGACCTTATTTTTGACAAGGAATTTTAATAAGAGTAACCATCCTGTTAAAATTGATTAAAAGGGTGATGCTATAAACTTTCACTGTGGCTTTGTGAAGATTGGATCACGCCATACGCGACAGATGGCGTGTTTACAAATTTCCTTTTCCACGTGTCTTCAGTTCCATTCACGAAATGACTCCTACCGAATTCCGTATACCGAGAGCTTAAGATGTCACACATCAGAAAAGTGCATGGGTGCGTGATCGTCTCGTGCGTTAGGAGTGAGATACAGGAATGCGTAAGTGTAAGTGTAGCGCAAACATTCAAGTGCGCGCTGACGTCTCGATTCCGCCGAGCGCGCGCACACACACTTGTGATCTGCAGCAAAACTACTCGTTGCCCTCCTGGGCTTTGCGCTTCCCGCTACGCCCTTTGGACGTCGTCGCCGTGATTCCAAACCCACGCGCGAGTTTCACCTCCGCGAATACCGGGTTCGCCGAGTCCTGAAGCGAGCAAACGAGGCGAGGCCCCGCGGCTGAAGGTTCGGAGCCGGTCGCGTCTCGAATGCTGGTCATGCCCGCTTCCGCTTCAACAACATTTTCGGAAAGCAACTCTTGGGGCGGGCGGGTTTTGAACGGGAGAGGTAGGCGGTGGGGAATTGGAACGGAAAGGAGTGGGTTATGGTGAAACCGGGGTAGGGGGGTCGCGGAAGAGGGTACTGCGAGTTCACCAGCATTTGCATGGGACGGGGAATGGGGAAAAAAAAACCTCGTGCGGAAACACGAACGGCGGGAACAGATGCCTGGAAGCCGGATGTCACGAAAAAGAGGATAAGGAATTGCGTTCGCATCAGTAAGAATTATTTTAGATATGAAAATTTCTTTCGAAAACAGTTTTCAGAAATAATCACAAAGAACGCATGCCGTAATTTAATAATAAATGTTTCCTCCCTATAATATTTTCATTTTTAAATTATTAAAACGGTAAATATTTAATTTAATAAAAACGCACATTTTTGGCGTAAACGTGTATGAAAGCGACTAGTGAAAAAAAAAAAAATTCTGGAACACGTTTGGACGTTTACTCGCAAGTAGTATATATTGGCCGGTCCGGAAACAGGCCTCAGGCGGTGGATTGAGATTGTCGGTCCGCCATCTTGGATTTGTGACGTCACGGCGGCAAAAATTCCTCAAAATTCCTCAAAAATGACTCAAAATGACTCAAAAATTCCCGTTTTAAGAAAAAATTTCCCGTTTTCGGGGGAAAAATTCCCGTTTCGAGGGAAAATTTCCCGTTTTAGTCCTTAAAAATCCCAACGGCTAGAAATGTCCTGATAGAGGCTTAAGCATCCTTAACTCAAGCCTCAGTTAAGCCTCTATCAGGATGTGACCTTGACCTTTGACCTTGACCCCGACGGCCATCTTGGATCCACCATCTTGGATGACGTCATTTCGTTTTCTCGAACATTCCGGCATTGTGTTATCCGCCATTTTGAATTATGACGTCACTGTTGCAATTTCCGTTACGGCCGCCATCTTTAACTTTTTTATTATCCGATTTTAATAAAAAAAAATTAAAATTTATTAAAAAAATTCAAATAATAAAAATTTAATAAAAATATTTAAAAAGCATACTTTTTCGACACGGAGCTCGGAGTCCTCGGTTCGAACCCGACGAGTGCAAAAAATTTAAAAATGACGACCGATCCTTCCCTCGTGGTGGGTGCTGGCAGACTGACTCCCACCACTTTTTATCATCATCTAGTATGACGTCATGTCCGCCATCTTGTCCTCGTCTGCTGGAAGCCATCATCATTGTATCGTCGGCTAGAGTGCGCCGATGACATGTTAGTTTAATTCGTATCCGCTAGAGTGCAGTTATAATTTATTACTGTGACACCCGCCATCTTGTCATTTGGCCGCCATCTTGAAAATCCGTAATTATTTAGCTAGAAATTCGGGAAAACTTTCAAAATTCATTAAATAAATCACTCATTAATTTACATATTGATTCGATCGATTCCCGTCCTCGGTTCGATCTTGGATGATGCAAAAAAAATTAAATATAACATCAATTTAACATAATAGTAACAGGTTCGAGGAATTAAACACTGCAAGTTCTTTTACAAACATAATATTTATTACATAATTTCTATTCTACTACAGGATCATTTGAGAAAGCCAGCAATCTTATAATCATTTAGTTCCGCAGCGGTGTGAAATGACTAATTCTTAGCTCCAATCGGTTTATACTAGACAGAGTCCAGCCAGAACCTTTACAGACATAGTCCACCTCTTCTTGACAGAGTTTCTGGATACCGTTTTTAACAGTTTGCTTCACATCGTTAGAACTGTAAATTACTGCAGCCGATGTCTTGAATGCACACTTCTTCACTTTGTCATCGAACGGATATGGCTTTCCATATATACAGTCCAACCACAAGTTATATTTCAAAGGTCCGTTTGTTGCTACATCATCAGTAAGCTGATTGATTATGTCCTCTCTGATATCATCAAGAAAATTACAAATGTCTTTCGACTCACCTAACGTATTTAAATAATAATAGTCCTTCAATGTTCCACGAAATGCAGACTGCGCCAAGTAGAAGCCATTATCGTTCACTTGTAATGCTCCGAACACAGTCTTAGGTTTATTTTCCTGTTCAGACGTCATACCAATCGGTTGCTGCACATCGGTTTTCTTGCTTGAACGCTCACGAGCCTTCAACCTAAACCGAGGAGTCGAAATTTCTGCAGGTAGTTCAGCAGTAGGCACACGGACTTCACCTTTACAGTTTTTCGCATGTCGTCGCAAATTATCAATTCGAGTAAACCATTCATGACACTCATCACATCGAAACTTCATGCGAGATGGATTCTTCGTGCATTTGCTCCGCTCATGTCTTCGTGCATCATGGGAAAATGCGAACGACGTATCACAGTAGCTGCAAGGATACCGTGGTGATGAAGACGATCCTTTCAGACCCGATCCAGATACAGGCGTTACAACAGTAGTACCATTTCCAGGCATTCTCTTATGCACATCGATGCATCGTTGTTGCGACGAAACCTTTACTTTCTGCCGAACAGCAGGGCCTTTGCATGCCTTCATGTGCGTTTTCATATTATCTTTTCTGGCAAACTGCTTATGACATTTCTCACAAACAAACATTTTACGATATAGGTTCTTGACACATTCGCTCCTCTCGTGTCGCCGAGCATTGCTGCTGTTTGAGAAAATCTTGTCGCAATAACAGCACCGATGTTCGCTAGTTGTCAAATCAGCATCCATTGAAGTCTCCATCGAGGTCGTATCGTCGATCGTCGTGGTTTCCTGCACATCCAGCTCAGTAGTCATTAAGCTATCTTCTGCTGGTGGTATCACATCTGTTGAAATCTCCTCCAGTGTTGACATCGACGTTGTCAACGGAATCTGCTCCTTCTCCGTCGTAGCTGTCGTCAAGGTTCCCGTAGACGATGGTACAACCTCCATCGAGTTCGTCGTTAAAGTCGGTAAAGATGCCATCGAGTTAGCAAGAACAGGTAATTACATGATTAATGCACCAGAAGAAACAAACTAGGTGATCCTTACACCGACGACGTCAGTAACAAACTGAGCGTCCTGTTGTCTAGGACTCGCTTATATACATGCACCGTATGGAATAAAACGCTAGTCAAATCAAGAACCATTTACAATAATACTAGAGTCAAAACAACATTAAAATAGAAGGACCATCAACGAAAAGGCAGCACATTTGGAAGCACCGACAACGAAACGGCAGCACATTTGGAAGCACCGACAACGAAAAGACAGCACATTTGGAAGCACCGACAACGAAAAGGCAGCACATTTGGAAGCACCGAAAACGAAACGGCAGCACATTTGGAAGCACCGACAACGAAAAGGCAGCACATTCGGAAGCACCGACAACGAAAAGGCAGCACATTTGGAAGCACCGACAACGAAAAGGCAGCACATTTGGAAGCACCGACAACGAAATGGCAGCACATTTGGAAGCACCGACAACGAAAAGGCAGCACATTTGGAAGCACCGACAACGAAACGGCAGCACATTTGGAAGCACCGACAACGAAAAGGCAGCACATTTGGAAGCACCGACAACGAAACGGCAGCACATTTGGAAGCACCGACAACGAAACGGCAGCACATTTGGAAGCACCGACAACGAAACGGCAGCACATTTGGAAGCACCGACAACGAAACGGCAGCACATTTGGAAGCACCGACAACGAAACGGCAGCACATTTGGAAGCACCGACAACGAAACGGCAGCACATTTGGAAGCACCGACAACGAAAAGGCAGCACATTTGGAAGCACCGACAACGAAAAGGCAGCACATTTGGAAGCACCGACAACGAAAAGGCAGCACATTTGGAAGCACCGACAACGAAAAGGCAGCACATTTGGAAGCACCGACAACGAAAAGGCAGCACATTTGGAAGCACCGACAACGAAAAGGCAGCGCATTTGGAAGCACCGACAACGAAAAGGCAGCACCATCATCAAAAAGGCTGCACATTTGTCATTGGCTCCAATATTCATTGGCTCCAATATTCATTGGCTCCAATATTCATTGGCTCCATTATTCATTGATTCCATCAGTCTATTGATTCCATCAGTCTAGTGACTCCATCTGTCATTGGCTCCTACAGTCATTGGCTTCTACAGTCATTGGCTCCAACAACTGTCTTTTGTCTCACCAACTCCAAATATATATATTTGGCTAGAATTCTACGAGTCTAAGAGACTATGAGACCACATGGCTACGAGTCTAAAATGATCTAGCTGGTTACGAGTTATACATGGCTTGCGAGGCTACAGAGCTACGAAGTTTCTAGTACACAGGTTTACATGACTGCGAGGATACAGGACTACAAGTCTGCAAGAGTACTTGACTACGAAGGTACTCGTCTACATGACTCCAGTTACCGCATCTGTCTTCGACGGAATTTTCTCTTTTGCTCCAACTGCTCCATCAGCATTATGTTATAAGATTACAAGGCCTCTTGCTTATGTAGCTTCAAGTCTACAAGCCTCCAATGCATCATGACTGCGAGACTACGATCAATGAGGTTACGAGTCTACGCGATTGCGAGTCTTCTAGGTTACATGATCGCGAGGCTATAGGACTACGAAGCTTCTAGAACGCATGGTTACGAGACTGCGAGGCTACAATTCTACGAGGTCCCAAGACATCCAGGCTACGCGACTACGAGCCATGAGGTTACGAGACTACGTGACTACGAATCTTAAAGTTTACGAGACTGCGAGGCTACAGAGCTACGAAGCCTCTAGTACACAGGTTTACGTGACTGCGAGGATACAGGACTACGCGACTTCGAGCCATAAGGTTACGAGATTACGTGACTACGAATCTTCATGTTTACGAGACTGCGAGGCTACAGAGCTACGAAGCCTCTAGAAAACGAGTTTACGTGACTGCGTGGATACAGGAATACAAGTCTGCATGAGTTCTTGACTACGAAGCTACTCGTCTACAAGGCTCCAATTGACACATCTGTCTTCGATGGAATTTTCTCTTTTGCTACATCTACACCATCAGCATTATGTTATAAGATTACAAAGCTACTTGCTTACGTAGCTTCAAGTCTACGAGGCTCCAATACATCATGACTACGAGACTACGAGCCATGAGGTTACGAGACTATGCGATTGCAAGTCTTCAAGGTTACGTCATCGCGAGGCTATAGGACTACGAAGCTTCCAGAACGCATGGTTACGAGAATGCATGACTAATTGGCCGCATGGCTACGAAACTTTATGTCTCTAACTGACTACAATAGCACTATTCAGTGGTGAGAGTTAATTTATTTCATGCAAAGGTACTTGCTGCAAGCAGTTCCACTTTTCAACATCAGATGACGTCACGTTTTGCTTGCAGGTAAAATAATATTTATTTATTTTATGCGGGATGCGGGTTGTTCACTATCGATCGCATAAGAAGAATGGCATCGATAGTCTTCAAGGAGAAGGAAGTTCGTCCTTCCTGCTAGTGCTTCTCAGATTTCTCACGGTCCGCCATCTTGGATTGTGACGTCACGGCTGCCATCTTAGATGGGTGTGACTTTGACCTTTGACCGAAACCGCAGGAATGATCGCAAGCACACGGATTAACCATCAAAATATATATAAGAATTATCAGGAGCACACGGAGAAAACCATCATAATATTGGCAAGAATAATCAGGAGCACACGGAGAAAAACGACACATGTTTTCTTTGATATCATAAAATTACAGAAAAAAAATATTTAGAAATAAAAAAAATTAATAAAAAAATTTAAAATTAAAACAAAAAATACATAAATAGATTCTGCTAGCTTGTAAACTTATCATTGCTGAGCAAAGATAGAGTTCTAGTACAAGCCAGAATTTTATGTATTTTTTGTTTTTATTTTAAATTTTTTTATTAATTTTTTTTATTTCTAAATATTTTTTTTCTGTAATTTTATGATATCAAAGAAAACATGTGTCGTTTTTCTCCGTGTGCTCCTGATTATTCTTGCCAATATTATGATGGTTTTCTCCGTGTGCTCCTGATAATTCTTATATATATTTTGATGGTTAATCCGTGTGCTTGCGATCATTCCTGCGGTTTCGGTCAAAGGTCAAAGTCACACCCATCTAAGATGGCAGCCGTGACGTCACAATCCAAGATGGCGGACCGTGAGAAATCTGAGAAGCACTAGCAGGAAGGACGAACTTCCTTCTCCTTGAAGACTATCGATGCCATTCTTCTTATGCGATCGATAGTGAACAACCCGCATCCCGCATAAAATAAATAAATATTATTTTACCTGCAAGCAAAACGTGACGTCATCTGATGTTGAAAAGTGGAACTGCTTGCAGCAAGTACCTTTGCATGAAATAAATTAACTCTCACCACTGAATAGTGCTATTGTAGTCAGTTAGAGACATAAAGTTTCGTAGCCATGCGGCCAATTAGTCATGCATTCTCGTAACCATGCGTTCTGGAAGCTTCGTAGTCCTATAGCCTCGCGATGACGTAACCTTGAAGACTTGCAATCGCATAGTCTCGTAACCTCATGGCTCGTAGTCTCGTAGTCATGATGTATTGGAGCCTCGTAGACTTGAAGCTA
The DNA here is from genome assembly GCF_032445375.1 of Bacillus rossius redtenbacheri. NCBI lineage: Eukaryota > Metazoa > Arthropoda > Insecta > Phasmatodea > Bacillidae > Bacillus > Bacillus rossius. The sequence continues at coordinate 29,510,185 of NC_086338.1, read as the reverse complement.
CGTAAGCAAGTAGCTTTGTAATCTTATAACATAATGCTGATGGTGTAGATGTAGCAAAAGAGAAAATTCCATCGAAGACAGATGTGTCAATTGGAGCCTTGTAGACGAGTAGCTTCGTAGTCAAGAACTCATGCAGACTTGTATTCCTGTATCCACGCAGTCACGTAAACTCGTTTTCTAGAGGCTTCGTAGCTCTGTAGCCTCGCAGTCTCGTAAACATGAAGATTCGTAGTCACGTAATCTCGTAATCTTATGGCTCGAAGTCGCGTAGTCCTGTATCCTCGCAGTCACGTAAACCTGTGTACTAGAGGCTTCGTAGCTCTGTAGCCTCGCAGTCTCGTAAACTTGAAGATTCGTAGTCACGTAGTCTCGTAACCTCATGGCTCGTAGTCGCGTAGCCTGGATGTCTTGGGACCTCGTAGAATTGTAGCCTCGCAGTCTCGTAACCATGCGTTCTAGAAGCTTCGTAGTCCTATAGCCTCGCGATCATGTAACCTAGAAGACTCGCAATCGCGTAGACTCGTAACCTCATTGATCGTAGTCTCGCAGTCATGATGCATTGGAGGCTTGTAGACTTGAAGCTACATAAGCAAGAGGCCTTGTAATCTTATAACATAATGCTGATGGAGCAGTTGGAGCAAAAGAGAAAATTCCGTCGAAGACAGATGCGGTAACTGGAGTCATGTAGACGAGTACCTTCGTAGTCAAGTACTCTTGCAGACTTGTAGTCCTGTATCCTCGCAGTCATGTAAACCTGTGTACTAGAAACTTCGTAGCTCTGTAGCCTCGCAAGCCATGTATAACTCGTAACCAGCTAGATCATTTTAGACTCGTAGCCATGTGGTCTCATAGTCTCTTAGACTCGTAGAATTCTAGCCAAATATATATATTTGGAGTTGGTGAGACAAAAGACAGTTGTTGGAGCCAATGACTGTAGGAGCCAATGACTGTAGGAGCCAATGACAGATGGAGTCACTAGACTGATGGAATCAATAGACTGATGGAATCAATGAATAATGGAGCCAATGAATATTGGAGCCAATGAATATTGGAGCCAATGAATATTGGAGCCAATGACAAATGTGCAGCCTTTTTGATGATGGTGCTGCCTTTTCGTTGTCGGTGCTTCCAAATGCGCTGCCTTTTCGTTGTCGGTGCTTCCAAATGTGCTGCCTTTTCGTTGTCGGTGCTTCCAAATGTGCTGCCTTTTCGTTGTCGGTGCTTCCAAATGTGCTGCCTTTTCGTTGTCGGTGCTTCCAAATGTGCTGCCTTTTCGTTGTCGGTGCTTCCAAATGTGCTGCCTTTTCGTTGTCGGTGCTTCCAAATGTGCTGCCGTTTCGTTGTCGGTGCTTCCAAATGTGCTGCCGTTTCGTTGTCGGTGCTTCCAAATGTGCTGCCGTTTCGTTGTCGGTGCTTCCAAATGTGCTGCCGTTTCGTTGTCGGTGCTTCCAAATGTGCTGCCGTTTCGTTGTCGGTGCTTCCAAATGTGCTGCCGTTTCGTTGTCGGTGCTTCCAAATGTGCTGCCTTTTCGTTGTCGGTGCTTCCAAATGTGCTGCCGTTTCGTTGTCGGTGCTTCCAAATGTGCTGCCTTTTCGTTGTCGGTGCTTCCAAATGTGCTGCCATTTCGTTGTCGGTGCTTCCAAATGTGCTGCCTTTTCGTTGTCGGTGCTTCCAAATGTGCTGCCTTTTCGTTGTCGGTGCTTCCGAATGTGCTGCCTTTTCGTTGTCGGTGCTTCCAAATGTGCTGCCGTTTCGTTTTCGGTGCTTCCAAATGTGCTGCCTTTTCGTTGTCGGTGCTTCCAAATGTGCTGCCTTTTCGTTGATGGTCCTTCTATTTTAATGTTGTTTTGACTCTAGTATTATTGTAAATGGTTCTTGATTTGACTAGCGTTTTATTCCATACGGTGCATGTATATAAGCGAGTCCTAGACAACAGGACGCTCAGTTTGTTACTGACGTCGTCGGTGTAAGGATCACCTAGTTTGTTTCTTCTGGTGCATTAATCATGTAATTACCTGTTCTTGCTAACTCGATGGCATCTTTACCGACTTTAACGACGAACTCGATGGAGGTTGTACCATCGTCTACGGGAACCTTGACGACAGCTACGACGGAGAAGGAGCAGATTCCGTTGACAACGTCGATGTCAACACTGGAGGAGATTTCAACAGATGTGATACCACCAGCAGAAGATAGCTTAATGACTACTGAGCTGGATGTGCAGGAAACCACGACGATCGACGATACGACCTCGATGGAGACTTCAATGGATGCTGATTTGACAACTAGCGAACATCGGTGCTGTTATTGCGACAAGATTTTCTCAAACAGCAGCAATGCTCGGCGACACGAGAGGAGCGAATGTGTCAAGAACCTATATCGTAAAATGTTTGTTTGTGAGAAATGTCATAAGCAGTTTGCCAGAAAAGATAATATGAAAACGCACATGAAGGCATGCAAAGGCCCTGCTGTTCGGCAGAAAGTAAAGGTTTCGTCGCAACAACGATGCATCGATGTGCATAAGAGAATGCCTGGAAATGGTACTACTGTTGTAACGCCTGTATCTGGATCGGGTCTGAAAGGATCGTCTTCATCACCACGGTATCCTTGCAGCTACTGTGATACGTCGTTCGCATTTTCCCATGATGCACGAAGACATGAGCGGAGCAAATGCACGAAGAATCCATCTCGCATGAAGTTTCGATGTGATGAGTGTCATGAATGGTTTACTCGAATTGATAATTTGCGACGACATGCGAAAAACTGTAAAGGTGAAGTCCGTGTGCCTACTGCTGAACTACCTGCAGAAATTTCGACTCCTCGGTTTAGGTTGAAGGCTCGTGAGCGTACAAGCAAGAAAACCGATGTGCAGCAACCGATTGGTATGACGTCTGAACAGGAAAATAAACCTAAGACTGTGTTCGGAGCATTACAAGTGAACGATAATGGCTTCTACTTGGCGCAGTCTGCATTTCGTGGAACATTGAAGGACTATTATTATTTAAATACGTTAGGTGAGTCGAAAGACATTTGTAATTTTCTTGATGATATCAGAGAGGACATAATCAATCAGCTTACTGATGATGTAGCAACAAACGGACCTTTGAAATATAACTTGTGGTTGGACTGTATATATGGAAAGCCATATCCGTTCGATGACAAAGTGAAGAAGTGTGCATTCAAGACATCGGCTGCAGTAATTTACAGTTCTAACGATGTGAAGCAAACTGTTAAAAACGGTATCCAGAAACTCTGTCAAGAAGAGGTGGACTATGTCTGTAAAGGTTCTGGCTGGACTCTGTCTAGTATAAACCGATTGGAGCTAAGAATTAGTCATTTCACACCGCTGCGGAACTAAATGATTATAAGATTGCTGGCTTTCTCAAATGATCCTGTAGTAGAATAGAAATTATGTAATAAATATTATGTTTGTAAAAGAACTTGCAGTGTTTAATTCCTCGAACCTGTTACTATTATGTTAAATTGATGTTATATTTAATTTTTTTTGCATCATCCAAGATCGAACCGAGGACGGGAATCGATCGAATCAATATGTAAATTAATGAGTGATTTATTTAATGAATTTTGAAAGTTTTCCCGAATTTCTAGCTAAATAATTACGGATTTTCAAGATGGCGGCCAAATGACAAGATGGCGGGTGTCACAGTAATAAATTATAACTGCACTCTAGCGGATACGAATTAAACTAACATGTCATCGGCGCACTCTAGCCGACGATACAATGATGATGGCTTCCAGCAGACGAGGACAAGATGGCGGACATGACGTCATACTAGATGATGATAAAAAGTGGTGGGAGTCAGTCTGCCAGCACCCACCACGAGGGAAGGATCGGTCGTCATTTTTAATTTTTTTGCACTCGTCGGGTTCGAACCGAGGACTCCGAGCTCCGTGTCGAAAAAGTATGCTTTTTAAATATTTTTATTAAATTTTTATTATTTGAATTTTTTTAATAAATTTTAATTTTTTTTTATTAAAATCGGATAATAAAAAAGTTAAAGATGGCGGCCGTAACGGAAATTGCAACAGTGACGTCATAATTCAAAATGGCGGATAACACAATGCCGGAATGTTCGAGAAAACGAAATGACGTCATCCAAGATGGTGGATCCAAGATGGCCGTCGGGGTCAAGGTCAAAGGTCAAGGTCACATCCTGATAGAGGCTTAACTGAGGCTTGAGTTAAGGATGCTTAAGCCTCTATCAGGACATTTCTAGCCGTTGGGATTTTTAAGGACTAAAACGGGAAATTTTCCCTCGAAACGGGAATTTTTCCCCCGAAAACGGGAAATTTTTTCTTAAAACGGGAATTTTTGAGTCATTTTGAGTCATTTTTGAGGAATTTTGAGGAATTTTTGCCGCCGTGACGTCACAAATCCAAGATGGCGGACCGACAATCTCAATCCACCGCCTGAGGCCTGTTTCCGGACCGGCCAATATATACTACTCTCGCATTTTTGACGCTAAGCCAATACTAGGGACTGACATCAAGGGTTTGGTGATCCCTCAGATAGACCTCAAAGTCCTCTGCACATTGCTGACTAGAAAGATTTGTCAACTGAGAATTATTGTAATTTGATAATTTTTTGGTTGATTATTTCTCTTTAGACTCAAGATTACTCCAGATTGACAGTCTACCTGGAGAAATTTGTGTCATTAACGTAAGTAGGAGATGGTATAATAATTTTAATTTCAGTCAATCGCTTCCCCTATATGTTTCTCATCAGTTTTTACTTGGAGTTATATAGGAATTGAACCCTGAAACTTTGAAAGACACGAAGTGTTTTTTATTCTATTTTTTAAGTTTTAATTCAGACAGTTTTTCATAAATATTTAATGAATTTTTTGAGGTTTTAACTGAAAATTTGACTCGAGGTGTCTACTTCCACGCAATGTGTCATTTTCAAATGTGTTAATGGCCTAAAAGTTCAAACCCAGAGACTTAAGTTTGTGCCATTTTAGGGTATTTAAGCCTCGCTGAAGACATTTCAGCCTCCAAAATTTCTGAAGGGAAAAAAAGTGGAAAATTTTCCCTCGAAACAGGAATCATTTCCTCAAAATAAGGAAATTTTTAGTCTTTTTAAGGATTTTTGAGTATTTTTTAGGACTTTTGAGGAAATCATTGCTGTCGTGACGTTACAAAGCCAAGATATTGGACTCCGACACCGATACACACAACCCTAAACCTGCTCCAGGACCGGATATTATACAGTATTCAGCTGCTTTGGATGGACTCGATTCTCAACAACACCTACAAGTCTTTCTCCTAGTTTGCATTCCATTTTAATTAAAAAACCTAATAAAAGAAATAAGGATTTTAATTACATCCTATTTTTGCAATGGCATGCATAAAGGTCATTTCGCCTTTATGTATTATAGTATAGAATAAATAACAAATGTGTATATTTCTTGAAAATTATATTAACAAAACAAAAGGTTTATCTCAATTTTTTTTCTTCAAATTAAATTTTTGTTTTATATTTACCATATGAATTGCGTGAGAAGTAATTAATGCTTGAAGAAAGCAACCTTATACCGTACCTGACCCGTTCAGTGTTTAATTAACCAAAGTGTTTGAGAATTCGGAGAGAGAAAGAAAAGTAAAAAGAGAGAGACAGAGAACCAAGGCTAAATAATTTATTCACTTTCACTCACCGAGTTCGTCCCCTCCCCCCCTTCCCCCAACCCACAATTCCTTTGGGGTCGTCGTCAGAGCTCATTCCAAATGGCGGTGATGCATATTCGGGAAGGCCCCCCCTCCCCCCCCCCCTTTTCACACAAGTCCTTGACGAAGTTACCCTGGCCGCGCTCAATATTTCAGCGATCTCGCCGGCGCGGGGCGGGGCGAAATCGCAGAGCGCGCTGAAAGGACGGGTCATAATTTGGTTTCCCTGCCACCCTACCCCTTGGGGAATCCAACGAATTCCCCCTCCCTTCCCACCAAAAAAAAAAACAACCTAACCACGATGTTTTCTTCGCCCGTAGCACGCGCTCGCGCCCACAAAACCGTCGGGTGAAAACTGTTTGCCGAAGCGGATAGGGGGTGAGCTCAAGCCCGGGGTAGAAAGTAGCTCAGTTGGGACCATTCAATCAGTCTCGGGGTCACCTGACCCCTCTACCACCCCCTCCCCCCCCCCCCCATTTGGGCCCTGGGCGAGCCCGGAGCCAGCCAATGTAATGTTTACCCTCGTGCAACATTTGCAACGGCCTGAAAGGACTTCGGGTCTTGCCAATACACCCATTCCCCCTTTTTTTTTCCCAACCTCCCTCTCGTACACCACCTACTCCGGGAGAATCATGGGGTGGCACCCTCTCCACAGGCGCGTTACGAGCACAACACGTCAGGGTTCGCTTTTGTAGAGGTCGCGGGCAAACAGCCCGAGGGGATGAAATGGGCCCCCAAAAAAAAGGGGGGGACGGGAGGCAGGAGAATGAAAAAAAATAAAATGAGAACGAAGTGTGTGCGTTAGCCCAGTGGCGAGACCTGCAGCGCGCGCCGCGGCGGGAAATTGAAACCTTTTTCCGAGCACTTTATTTACAAAGCTGGAAGTAAATGGACGCTGCTGTATCGACGGCGCGGGCTCGCCGATATGTGACCCCCTGGTTCGTGGGTGTTTTCGCAAACGATGCAGTTTTTTTTTAGGCTGGGGAGGGGGGGGGGCAATGATCTTCGGCTTGTTTTGCACGAGGCGCACCCCCGGAGTCGCAGCAAACTGTTTAATTAACTTTGCCCACTTGCAGTACCAGTCAACGTGCTGAGATCGTGCTTGAAACGCGTTGAATACTTTTGAAAGCACAACTGTCGTGTTATACAGTATATATTTCAAACGAAACTGTGAATAAGCTACTGGTAATTTCAGTAAGTTCAATGACCTGCGAGCTAGAACTGAGGGTGCTCTTTTTTTCTTTGCATTATTCATTATTCGATTTCATGTTTCTGTTGTGTTTTTACGCCTTTGGGCGTGAGAAATTCATCTTTGGTCCAGTAAAAGACGTCGCTAGAAGCGATTTCATGTCAACTTAGCATAATATGAATTCTCAATACTCCCGGGTCTTAATGAACTATGAAATATTGACGCGTATTAAGAATTCATTTATTTTCTGTGCTGTATTCTAATTTTTAACACCTAAACAGAAAAACACATAGCTACAATAAATTTCTATTTTAACGCTCCCTCCAAAAAAAAAATACAAGCATTCTCTTTACGATGCAGTGTATTGTTTTCGTTGGGAAAAAAAACTTGGTATTTTTTTGATTGTTTTTGGAGTAGATGTTCATTCTGCTCTAGAAACATCGAATAAAATATTCTTTGCCTCATAATTTGTTTATAAAAGCCAGGCGTTATCTTTAAAAAATTATTTATTTTATTTTCTTTGTTAGGTACTCGTGATCACTCTTTAATGTTTTATTCAGCGTATATAATAGGGTTCAATTAATGTTATAGTCAACATGGAGTCAATTAAATACAGAGTTTATTTCTCTTTCAGACGAAAAACATGTACGAAAACACATGTAGACAATCAATGCATTTTCTCATTGGAATGACTCGATAACTGGGTGAGGCACAGCTTTGTTAGCGTTTCAAAAAACCTAGAAAATTGTAATATCATATCTGGAACCTTATGCGTCAGTTTTGTTTTGGAAAACCGGCCAATGAGCAATGTGTTCGTCTGTCATTGGCCGCGGCAGGATACGAGGATCAAGCACATATTAACCCCGGTTTCCCCTTGCACGCAATAAGTTTGTCTGTGGCTGATGTCAGGGGCAGACGTCGATCCACATTCATTTGACGTCAAAGGATGCAAGATGCGATGTCCTCATTGCAATCACGTTGTGAAGCTTGCAACTAGTTTCACGGACACGAGGAAAACGGTCCAATGAGCGGGATCCTACAGTACTTTGAAATCCAAGTGATTTTATGTTGTCCTCCTGTGATATTAAATATTTCCAACAACCGGAGTTCCATTGTTATACAATTATTTTTTGCAAAACTACAAGGAATGCAGGAAAAAATGATCAACATTTTTTACACTATTAAGACTTACAGAAATATTTACGGAATTTTTCGACGAATAATTCACCAAAAGTAAACGAAGATTGCTTCGTAATTTATGATAACCGTATCTTCGTAGTAATACGTCGTATTTACACTTCTGAATTCTCGTCGTCAGTATAAACAGAATAAACGCACGCTTGGAAGAGATAAGTGTGTTTCTCCGTGTGTCTTAACCAGTTTTTGAATGTTTGGAAGGTTCTATACAAAGATTATTGTAATATATTTATATTCACAGTAAGTGAATTTTGTTCATGTAAATTTACGAATATAACGATACATTTACGAATATCCCTGAATAATTTGTACCCAGCGTTCTCCTTAAATTTAAGGGGAAAAGTTTTGTGTACGGTTATGGAAACTTACATTTCGCTAAAAGTAGCTTCTATTTTTCTTAAAAAAAAATTTTAGATTCAAAAAATATACTTAGAGAAGCTACTCAGTTGTATTTACAAATGACCAATTGCTTTGAATAAAATTTCATTTCCTTCTAACACTTGAGCAAACCGTATTTTTTTTGTCAAAATTTCGTGTTCTCTAATTTTTATAATGCCTACTAGACGAATGAGATGATGATATGACAGTGAGTTTGGAAAGAATACAGAGCGGAAAGATGGAAAATATTTCGCGTGTATCGAACCCATTCAGCCAACAAAACTGGCCACGTCAAAAAATTCTGGACCGTAGATGTTATTTCATTCATATCATCCAAGTTTCAAAAAATTAACAATTCGTTTTTTTTCTTGGTTATCTGTCATTGGTCCAGTGCAATTCTCTTTGAAATGTAATTGTTCTGTTTTGATAACGTTGGTTTCACCACAGGGACGAATTTGATGAGAACCACAGAACCATGGCAAAAAAAAAAATTTGTCGATAACCCAGCGGTTAAAACACTATTTTAGTCCCGCGGAGATTTATTTTGCTTGGACGTGAATTTCAATCTTTGTGGTGGTTCCCCCTTCCCCCTTTTCGAATTCCACATTTATGTATGTTTGTAACTTTTTTTCTACGAATATGTGGGGACCGAATCAATTCGCGGATTTATATCGTGGCACGTCGAAATTCAGATACTTATATCGTCACGTTGCTTCAGCTATTGACCCACAGTTTATCTGGAGAAATCTTGGTTTAAAGATGTATCGGATCACAAGCTTTCCATCTGAGATGTCACTCAAGTAAGTAGCAAATGAGCAGGTGATATTTGGCCCAGGTGCATAGAGAATTGTTGGAACTATCACTGAGGTCAATGGCCTGGTGAAATTTAGTCATTATAATTGTTTTAATAGTTTATAAACGTTTTACATAAATAATTTATAATGATATCTATAAATAAAGAACTGGTCTTCACGGTAACTGCAAAGCTTCTCCAGAACACTTATAGCTGTATGTTAAAGAACTGTAGCAGAGTCTGTTTTTCGTAATTTGCTGAGTTTCTTATAGTTGCGTGTCAACTGTTAGCACACGAACCACGATAATTTTGTGTGAAAACAAGCACTCCCTGAAACGGCTCAGCAAATTAGAGGGTATTTGCTTCTCTCGTAGATGGCAGCCTATTACAATAATTCCCGAACTCCTTGCACGGTAATAATACTATACTATACTAAACGCTCACTATAAAAGTGAGCGTCCAAATTTTTTCGTGAAAAATCACACCCCTGCATGCCTTAAAAATAAATTGAACTATTCTATTGCAACCTTTAGCGTGACGCCTTAGCATCGCTACATGTAAAATAGGACTATAAAGAATAAACCAAAATTAATAATTAATCCATAAGAATTTAGATAAATGTATAGCTTTTTTTTTTTCATTAAAGATGTGTCCTCGAATTTTCTTTATTATTAACACTTGTTAAGGTTTTAGAAATAAACTAATTGAATCAACAAATAGAAAGTAAACGGTGAAATAAATAATCATAGTTATGAAAATGTACGCTAGTATTCATTGCTATTATAGAATACTTAGTAAATATCTGGTGACAAAATTTGGTTTGAAACATAAAATGCTAGAAAGATATTGGGGATGTTTTTCTATCAATAACCCTTTAATTAAAAAAAAATAACAAGAAAAAGCAGTAGGCTACAGCCAACTTAGCGCTTAATAAAAAGCCTCAAGATTAAGTTAAAAGATTTTTAAAAAAAAGTTAACCCATTTATGGCTGGATAGTTAAGATCTTTATTAGATTTATATTATTATTAAGTAGGTATTTTCGCCGATATTATATGTTGGTATTTTATTGTTTTAATTTTAGCTGTAACTGTTTTTGTATTTTTAATTAGTATATTAATATATTATACATAACATTTTATAATTTTTATACATACATTTATTTTTTATTTTCTACCATTCTGGATAGTCACCCCCACCACGCAAGCAAGCTGATTAGTATATTTTTGATAACATAGATACGTTGGGGCATCTAAACTATCAATATCCGACACGCTCAAGTTTTTCAATGTGATGGTTTATTTTTACATTTTTGAAAACCTGTAGACGCTTCCCCCACCGCTGTAAGAGAAAACATTACCTAACCTTTAATTTTTCCTATCATCTATCTTCAAAATCCAAGAGGTTCTCACGACGCTCGAGCAAATCCCCATTTAGCTAATGGGTTCTACTACTATTAACCAATCGTCAGACAGGTGGAAATCAATGCCTTAGACCTTGTAAACACCTTATACAAATTTATACAAAATATACGTTTGGAAATTGAAACAAGCAATTAGAATTTTTATATTATTTTTTTTCTTTATTACCTTATTGCTATGATTTTGGCAGGTAAATTTGTAGCTACAATATAATCCATAAATTCGTGAACCAAGGTATAGTGCTAGTACTGTACTAATACAGGTAATATATTAAATTTCTTTTTAAAAAAGAAAATTAAAATTTTGTAAGTGGTAAGAAGCTTAAAAATAATACTGTAACAAGAACTCTGACGACATTGTTGACCAGTCCACCCGCGCGCCGGCTTACGGGTGGAGCGCGATTCAGGTAGCACCCTTTTGTCTATTATAGGTACACGCCTAATCCAATTAACAGCGGCGCCCGGCTGACCCATTTTCCCTTCCCAAGTGCCTTTCCATTTGAGCACAGAGAATTCTCTGCGGCTCTCGAGTATTCGGCACGTTCCTAGAGCCCCGTATGTATTAACTGGCGTAACAAGGACGCCAATGTTCTTGGAGCTTCGAGTGTTAAGTCGGTCTGATGACGCGACACTTTTAGAGGGCTACGGGAAGTTTCCAGGGCTGGACTTGGCAGGAATATACACAGGGAGACTGACCTGCGAGGGTAGCGATGTGAAGAAGGCGAGTGACTCCTTGGTGAGTGATAGTGGACGGCGAGAGGCGGACTTCGTACGCGAATACTGGTGCATCGGGGACCGAAGCACGTGTGTGCTATGGAAGAGTGATCAGTTCGAGGCAGTGTGCTGGGACAGAGGTGCGCGAAAAGAGACGAACAGTAGATTGAGCCACTGTCGAGTCGAACTCCAGAGGGGAGAATAATTTGTGGACTTAATAAAAGGATAATTAATTAGTAGCCTTACAGTTAAATCGTAATAACCTACAAATAGTGTCAATATTAGTTAATAAATAAAACTGTATGTCATTAATTGGTCTATTTTTTCCAGCTCTGTTTTTCTCTACTCGCGAAAAAATGTGTTATGTGTAATTGAAGTAATTTCAGATACGAAGTCACGCCACAACAAATTGCTCATTGTTGCAATAGAAACCTCAGTGGAACATAATATCTCCCAATAGCAATGAATTTACACCTTTCTCTTCCCTATCGATATTTATACTTCCCGCTATGTGCTGAGTTACCTTTTTTTTTCGTTCACGCTACTTTTTGTAACGCTCTGATAAAATCATCGAGTGTTGCTACCCTACTCTGTTAAATGTTGTATCACTAAATTTGAAAATAACACAGTTTAGTCGATTTTTAGGGATCTGAGTGCATAAATTTACGAACGTGATTGATTCTTTATGGGAACTAATTTAAATTTACATTGAACATTAGCTCATTAGAATACCGGAGAATACATTAGAATACATTAGAATACAGTGGTAATAAAATCTTTAAAAAAAATTTGGTTAAACCTATGAAAAGACCACTATTCTTGCTTCCACTTAAATGTTTCCCTCTTAAAATGGAACAAATCTCTGAAGTCTGACACCAGTGTATTTTTTTACGAAGTTCCAATTATCTTTATTATATACGAACAATGCCTCTCAAATAAACAAAGAGTTGTTTTAAACACAGAGAAATTGACACAATGTTAATAACCAATCTATTTTAGTGATTTTTTTTTAGTTCTGGTGAGTTTCTTTAGTGTCTTAATAACAGTCTTTATGTTAATCATAAAATAAACGTGTTTTTGAAAACCTATATACCATCATCAAACGAAAGAACAAAAACAAATGGATCAACTGAAACCTGATTTCATTATTTGAAGTACACTGCATTGACTGTTCACAATCAAATAATGCATTGATTCAAAGTTCGAAAAATAAAGTGGTTTTATATTACACGTTGCATGCATATAATTGATGGAAATGCCATATGAGCAAACTGAGCGTGTGGAAAAGAAATATTTGTATCCATTTGACATGTTAAATGTGGTTGCAAACTTTTTGATTATTTTTGTGCAATGTATATCAATTATTTTAAATAATATGGTTAATAAGACAGGGAACATATAAGGAAAAATCACGGTAATTGTCTAAAGTTAGATTATAGTAACCAAGTTTATATAGATCCGCGAATGTTGAGTCAGTGTGTCCATATTCTGGAAAATCAGGGTAAAATCAGAGACATTGAAACTAGTCAGGAAAAATTGGGTAATTTACTTGAAATACTGGAACATTCATGGAAATTCCTCAGTGCAGTAATTTAAGGGAAAATTGCCATGCTCCAATTTCCAATTTGCCATTACCCAGACTGAAAGCATTTTTTTTTATTTTTCATGTTATTCCATAACCATGCACACTTTAAAATGGCGTATGCGAGGTTCTATATTAAAAAAAGAGTGAAAAGACAATAAGGCCAGTTATGGAGATTGTGGAGTCTTGAATATTCTTTATTTCTTTCATGAATAGGCCAAACAGGTAAAACGACAGGAAATTTTAAACTTCGGTCATGGAAAGTAAGGAAAATGTCAGAGATTAGTACAGACATTCTGCACGATTAAAATTTTTTATCGTAATTTTACGAAGAACGTTGGTTACAAGTTATTCAGGGAACTTTGTGAATTTCCTACTACCTTTCTAAGTTTCCGGAAACTCAGGTCACTACTTTGAACAAGAATGCAAAAACATCCCATTATGCTGTCTATTAGAAAAATATTTAAAATCTAATTAAGTCTACAATGAGAGCACACTTCATGTGTCCATGTGTGTCTTGACCTTTGGTTAGAACAAAACATACAATTCGGAAGTCGAAGTACGCCGTAGTTTCTACGAGGATTCAGATAATTGAAATAACGAATAGTCGTTTATTTAAGTTAAACTATTTGATGAAAAGTCCGTAAAATTACTGTTATTCCTAAAGCTGGAGTCACAATGTCACGATGAACAAGACACGATAGGCTCTACACACTCAGCTAATGAAAGACAAGGTCGCCCTGACATCAACTCGACAAAACAAGCGCTCCGGCAAAAAGAAAAACGAAAACCTTACAGAAATAAACTTCACACATGTTAACCTAATTGGTAAAGCTTTTTGATGCAAAACGAAATTTCTTATTTTTACGTTTGGGTACATTTTCACATTTGAAAATTGACTTCAACCAGTTTATTTTTAATTTTTAGCATAGCTGACAACTCAATGTATTTCTATCCCTTATTAACATATCTATAGCTTGTTTCCTTGTATAAAAAAAAATCACACTTTGTGTAACAGACGACTAAATGCTATAATTATTGTCAGGCAGAATAAGTTTCACGAATATATATATATATATATATATATATATATATATAATTCGAATACCAGAGAGTATCTTAAATAAAGCTCTTGAATCCAAAACTTAATACCATTGGTCAAAAATAAAAGAATTTACAATAAATTAAAAATATCAAAAAAATTGTTGAAACATTCTACCCTTTAAATGGTTGTCAGAATAACTTACTTCAGAATCAATTGATATTGTACATTTGTTTTATTAGTTACATGTTAAAATAACAGAATCTTGGAGAATGGTAACAGGATAGGTATGTAGAAAACAATTTACATAGTAATTTTCAAAGGTTATCAGTACTCAATTTTTTTTAATTTACTCTTTAGTTTTATATTTTCCAACGAATATCAAATCGTTAGAATACTAAGGTTTTTGGTGGGATTTGAGGATTTGAGCATTTGACTGGTCTATCCATAGTTATAATGTTATGCGCTTCAGCTATGAACAGGAAATAAAATATTCCTACAAGGCCCACACTGTTTTTGGCACATTTTGTGGACACATCTGGTTTGGAATGATTTGCCGACGGCTACATTAGAATTGGTAGTGTTGATGTTGTCGTGGTGTTGTGAAATAGGGCTGTTTAACTCTGTCGTGCTGGAACGATGCACGACGTCTAATTGGATTTGTCGTGTCGTGTTTAAGCACGACGTGCACTCGTTCGTCTCGGCTCGAATCGGAACCAGCCATCGCGAAACAGAACATTTCAACGTCTGCACACTTGTTCAGCATTGCTCAGCCCGTTCTTACAGTCGCACACAGCCGCCAAACAGGTCGTCATACACGTGGAGTATTAGTGCATATTGGTGCACATGAGAAGTTCTTATGACGAAAAAGATATTATGATCATGGTTTCGTGTGATGGATTCATTTAAAGGTTTCACCAAGATTTTTGGTTTCATAACATAAAACTGATGAGAAAGTAGCACGGTGAATTCACCATCTGTTTCCAGATTTGCTTCAGGATTAGAAAAAAAAATTTTCTTCAGATTTTATAATAAGTGATAAATGTTTTGATCTAGTACAAAGCATACAATTGCGTATAAAAAATATAACACACATTTAAAAAAAGGCGATAGCACTTGAAGAACTTTTATAAACGTTGAAGAACTTAAAGAATGTTTGCTCATGAGTAGTTAAGCTCATGTATATTTGTGTTGACAAACTAAGGTCTGTTGAACTATATATATATATATATATATATATATATATATATATATATATATATATATTTATTGTAAGGGTTCACCATTATGACCAGAATTATTGGGTAAAACATGCAAAAATATTCATAAAAAACCGTATATGTACTCTCAAAAATTACAATTACCAACAATGTAGATTTGTAGACTGATCTGATATTAGGATTTAGTTGCTCGTGGACCAATGCTGAAGCGTACCGATAGCAAAATTTCCAGAAGAGCCGAGCCGTTATGATCAAGCGCGTGGCCTTCCATTTGAGAGCATGCATTCATATGGTGGCCGACTGGTCCGAGCCGAGCCGAACCGAGCCGTTATGATCAAGCGCGCGGCCTTCCATTTGAGAGCATGCATTCATATGGTGGCCGACTGGTCCGAGCCGAGCCGAGCCGAACCGAACCGTTATGATCAAGCGCGTGGCCTTCCATTTGAGAGCATGCATTCATATGGTGGCCGACTGGTCCGAGCCGAGCCGAACCGAGCCGTTATGATCAAGCGCGTGGCCTTCCATTTGAGAGCATGCATTCATATGGTGGCCGACTGGTCCGAGCCGAGCCGAACCGAGCCGTTATGATCAAGCGCGTGGCCTTCCATTTGAGAGCATGCATTCATATGGTGGCCGACTGGTCCGAGCCGAGCCGAACCGAGCCGTTATGATCAAGCGCGTGGCCTTCCATTTGAGAGCATGCATTCATATGGTGGCCGACTGGTCCGAGCCGAGCCGAACCGAGCTGTTATGATCAAGCGCGCGGCCTTCCATATGAGAGCATGCATTCATATGGTGGCCGACTGGTCCGAGCCGAGCCGAACCGAACCGTTATGATCAAGCGCGTGGCCTTCCATTTGAGAGCATGCATTCATATGGTGGCCGACTGGTTCGAGCCGAGCCGAACCGAGCAGTTATGATCAAGCGCGCGGCCTTCCATTTGAGAGCATGCATTCATATGGTGGCCGACTGGTCCGAGCCGAGCCGAACCGAGCCGTTATGATCAAGCGCGCGGCCTTCCATTTGAGAGCATGCATTCATATGGTGGCCGACTGGTCCGAGCCGAGCCGAACCGAGCCGTTATGATCAAGCGCGTGGCCTTCCATTTGAGAGCATGCATTCATATGGTGGCCGTCTGGTCCGAGCCGAGCCGAACCGAGCCATTATGATCAAGCGCGTGGCCTTCAATTTGAGAGCATGCATTAATATGGTGGCCGACTGGTCCGAGCCGAGCCGAACCGAGCCGTTATGATCAAGCGCGCGGCCTTCCATTTGAGAGCATGCGTTCATATGGTGGCCGACTGGTCCGAGCCGAGCCGAGCTGAACCGAGCAGTTATGATCAAGTGCGCGTCCTTCCATTTGAGAGCATGCATTTATATGGTAGCTGACTGGTCCGAGCCGAGCCGTTTCGATCATGTGCGCAGCCTTCCATTTGAAAGCATGCATTCATGTGGTGGCCGACTGGTCCGAACCAGCTGAACCGAGCCGAGCCGAGCCGAGCCGAACTGATCCTAGCCGTTCCGATCAAGTGTGCGGCCTTCCATATGAAATCATGCAATCATGTGGTGGCCGTCTGGTCCGAGCCGAGCCGAGCAGAACGAGAGCACGTCCTGCTGCAGTGGCCGGACAGCGTGTGAGAGGACACGGTGACTGCGTGTCGCAGGGTCGCGGGGGCTGCGGCTGCTGGAGATGCGGGTGCCCCGGCACGGCGACCTGCGCGAGTCGGCGGTGCTGGGCTGCAACTTCGACCTGGAGGGCGCGCGCCTCTACTCCGTCAAGTGGTACAAGGACGACTTCGAGTTCTTCCGCTACATGCCGGACGGCGCGCCGCACGCGCAGGCGCTGCCCGTGCCCGCCGTCACCGTCGACGTGAGTGCTCCAACCCCTCCTCCAACACCCGTGTTACTTATTAGTAGGGACACCTGTGTTTCGCGAATACATTTCGTGTCAAGGTATTTCACAAAACACTGTAGCTTTTTCTAAGAGTCATGGTTATTAGTAGAGACCTGAAAAATTCGCTGATTCATTTCGTGAAATGCTACAGGTCAAATAATTATATCTTAGTGCTGCTCCTGCCATTGGTTCACTGTTAATCTGGAGTAATGAGGGCCAATTAGGCCGCCGCCCCCCAGTCGAGACGACTCACAAGTCAACAGCCAATGAACAGTTGGCATTTTCCCGAGTGTGTAGAGGATAGTGGAGTCTATCCTGGAGGTCATTGAACCCGCGAATTTTTCCAGTCTCGACTTATTAGTAGAGACCGGAAAAATTCGCGTATTAATTTCGTGATAGGCTGAAATTCAAACATGTGTACAATTCTGCTGGTTATGCTATTGGCTCGCAGTTAAACTGGAGCTCTCTGGACCAATGAGAGACTATCGACCAATGAAGCGTCGAATCACAAGCTACCCAGTGGAGACACCTCACAATTTAGTACCCAATGAACACGCGTGTTTACTTGAGAAATGCAGAGGATAGTGGAGTTTATCCTAGAAGTCATTGAATATGCGAATTTTTCCGGTCCCGACTTATTAGTAGAGACCTGAAAAATTTGCGGATTCATTTCGTGAAATGCTACAGATCAAATAATTATACCTTAGTGCTGCTCCTGCCATTGGTTCACTGTTAATCTGGAGTAATGAGGGCTAATTAGGGACCCTCACTCATAGAAGCGTCGAATCACAAGGCCCCCCCAGTCGAGACGACTCACAAGTCAACAGTCAATGAACAGTTGGCATTTGCCCGAGTGTGTAGAGGATAGTGGAGTCCATCCGTGGATGTCATTGAGCCCGCGAATTTTTTCCAGTCTCTACTTATTGGGCCTAGAAGTACATCAATCATTAGCATTTCATTATTGAACGAGAGATAATAATTTGGAATAGTAAGAATGCGGGTGTGATCTCAATGGAAAAATTATATCTTCTTCCGCGTTCTGTAAGCTCGCAACCGTTCGCTGGAACATTTTGGCGCATCTTCTGGCTGTTTATTCCCACGCTGCCTTTGATACTTCCTTTTTATCTGCTTCTCCCCTTTATTTATTTTTAGGCATGTCATTAAATAACAATCTCCTGCTGAATAAAATGAAAGTACAAAAAAAATATTCAAATCGAACATCAATTACACTTATAGAGTCTATCTCACATGTATGTAGTCCTTTCGACATTTCGAGTGACAGTATTCACATACCGAAAATAAATTACACTTATAAAGCTTATTTCTTATGGCTATACTTTTTTTCTACATTTTAAATCACACTCTTCACTAATAAATAACCTTTTTACTTAATAATAAATAAATTCTAGATACTTTAAATAAAATAAATTAAATATGGTAGCGTCAATCGTTAGCCGATATAAAATTCTACGTTTTTTTACTCCGATCTCAATTAAACTTTGCACACTCAACCTCCGAGAACACTAGAAAGGTGACTGTCCGTTTGAGATTACGAGCAAACTTCTTTCTTGATGAAATTTCGCCATTGCAATGCTGACGCGAGAGGGTTTTGCTTTGAGACTGCTGAGTGCATCAGCTTGCTGACAGTAAAAATTTTGTTCAGTCTCAACTTGAAAGACGAAAACCAGCCTCGGAAGGCAGATATATATATATATATATATATATATATATATATATATAAATAAAAATAGAAAAATAGAAAATATTCCAAAAGCAGTAAGCAGAAAGAAGAAATGCCATCAGCATTTTATTTTCGGGGTGAATCTGCAGAGCTTATTTCACTTATTTGTTTGATTTATTGACAAAGAAAATGTAAAATTATGTTATATATTTTTTGGATTACGTCCATAAATAATATCCCTGTCAAAAAATTTAATATTTTAAACTTAAGTAGTTTTAGATAGCATTCACGAATACTGCTTTGTTTTTTTTTCCTCTCTTGAAGCACTGCCCATGTTGAAAGAATGGCTCTTTCCTCAATTAGTAGAAGGTGAACTTGTAAACTTTATTTGGCAACAGGATGGAGCCCCTCCCCATTGGAATCTCTCTGAGAGTGGTTGAACGTCAAAGTTCCTGACCGTTGGATTGGTCGTAATGTTTAAGGAAACAGAGCTGTTTATCGCTGACTTCCCGTTTACCTGATTTTCTTTGGGGCCTTATAAATACCGTGTCTATATTCCGCCGCTACCTAATAATTTTCCAGAGTTCAGACACAGATTACTACAAACTTATTAACACAAGTAAGAAAAAGATTTGAACTGTTAGATTGGATGTGTGCCGTTTAACTAAAGGTGCACATTTTAAACATTTGTGTGTAAAAACTAGGTTAATTCACATTCAATTTTATTTATGACTGTTAGTAGTATGTAATAGGGGCTCCGGGGACAGGCTTTCGCAGGAGGAGCCAGAGGAGCTGACCGCCATCATGGATTGTGACGTTAGGGCGGCCATCTTGGATGGATGTGACCTTGACCTCTGACCTTGACCTTGAATTTGACCTTCAAAATTTGCCCAAAATTCCTCAAAATTTGCCAAAATTTACATTTTTTGGAAAAAAATCCTGCCAAAAAATATCAAAAATTATGATAAATTAAAAATTTCTCTTTTCGAGGGAATAATTCCCATTTCAAAGGGAAAATTTCCCGTTTTTAGTCCTTAAAAATCCCAGCGGCTAGAAATGCCCATATAGAGGCTAAAGCATCCATTTCTACAGCTTCCGATAAGCCTCTGAAGTCATCATGGAATATGTCATCTTGGATTATGACGTCACCGTTGCAATTTCCGTTACGTCCGCCATCTTTAAAATATTTATTTATTATCCGATTATAATGAAAAAAATCCAAAATTCATTAAATAAATTTGTAATCTATATACTGATTGATTAGATCGATTCCCGTCCTTGGTTCGAAATCAGTAAGAGCAAAAAATAAAAAAAACAACAGATCCTTCCTCCACAGAAGCCACCTACAGACTGATCTACCGCCACCAATACCAAGGTATATATATCGTCAGCTGATATGACGTCATGTACGCCATCTTGCCTTCATCCGCGGGAGACCACCATCTTGTTTTCGTCTGCGAGAGTGTGCTGATACCATGTTAGTATAATTTTCTGGTCACCATATCTTTGTCCTAATCTTTAGGCATCAAACTTTGACCTTGACCTTGAACTTTGACCTTGACCTTGAACTTTGACCTTGACCTTGAAATTTGACCTTGACTATGAAATTTGACTTTGACCTTGACGACCATCATGGATCCGATATTTTATGTTTAGTACATGCTACCAGGAGCTACCGCCTGCTAGTGGTCATTGCCACCATCTTGTGTGTGTACTCGTCTTACCATCATGCTAGTTTTATTCTAACCCGCTACACTGCAGTAATCATTTATTATTACTGAGGTGTTCGCCATCTTGAAATTTGGACGCCATCTTGAAACCATGTAATTATTTAGTTAGAAATGCGGGAAAAATTCCAAAATACACCGAAAAAATCAATTATTAATTTACAAATTGATTATATCAATTCCTGTTCTTGGTTCGGTTCTTGACCACTGACAAGTGCAACTAAATATTAAATAAATTTTAGATTCTGTTTTCCATTACCTTTCGCGGAGTTTATTAATCACTCACTCTACGAAAAACAACTCAAGTCAATATACCTGACCAACGAATTAAATACAGTACCGCTATGCCTTACATGAATAACCTATAAATCGTTCATGTATAAAGCCACACATACAGGCCAAGTGTCTTCGGACCATGAGACCGAGTCATGACGATAAAAGACACATAGGCTAGTCATTTAAGGACCGCAAGACCTTCTTTGTCTTTAGTTTATTACAGTCAATTAGAACATCGTGAAAATTTTTTTAATACTAAAGGATCAAGTGACCTTAAAAAATATTTTAGTAAAACCAAGAGGTTTAGAACTACTAAATATTCAGACACTACAGATTTTACTACACGCAATCAACAAAAAGGAAACACCATCAACAAAAAGGAAGCATATTTTGGAAACACCATCAACAAAAAGGCAGCACATTTGGAAGCACAATCAAAAAAGGCAGCACATTTTGAAGCACCATCAAAAAAAAGGAAGCACATTTTGGAAGCTCAATCAAAAAAGGCAGCACATTTGGAAGCACCATCAAAAAACGGCCGCACATTTGGAAGCACCATCAACAAAAAGGCCGCATATTTGGAAGCACGAGTTGCGAGAACTTAGTCTTAGAAATCAGAATACAAGAAATAAAAACATTAAATTTTTTCTTTCAATATTTAATTTATTTCTCAACATTATACAAATGCAAGTAAAACAAGCCATTATTGTAGGTAATAAATTACAAAAAATACAAAAATGGATTCTGGCTTGGACTAGAACTCTATTCTTGGTCAACAATGAGAAGTTCACAAACTAGCAGAATCAATTTTTGTATTTATTGTAATTTATTTATTTCAAATTTTTAATTTTTTTTTTGTAAAATTTATGTTATCAAAGAAAATGTGTGGTGGTTTTCTCCGTGTGCTCCCGATTATCCATGTCAATATTATGATGGTTTTCTCCGTGTGCTCCTGAATATTCTTGTCAATATTTTGATGTTTTTTTTCGGTGTGCTTGCGATCATTCCTGTGGTTTCTCCAAGTGCTTCTGGTGCTTCCAAATGTGTTGACTTTTTTGATTGTGCTTTCAAATGTGCTGCCTTATTGTTGATGGTGCTTCGTAAAGTGCTGCCTTTTTTTATTGTGCTTCCAAAATGTGCTTCCTTTTTGTTGATGGTGCTTCAAAATGTGCTACCTTTTTTGATTGTGCTTCCAAATGTGCTGCTTTTTGTTGATGGTGCTTCCAAATGTGCTGCCTTTTTTGATTGTTCTTTCAAATGTGCTGCCTTTTTGTTGATGGTGCTTCCAAATGTGCTGCCTTTTTGTTGATGGTGCTTACAATTGTGCTGTCTTTTTTGATTGTGCTTCCAAAATGTGCTTCCTTTTTTGTTGATGGTGCTTCCAAATGTGCTGCCTTTTTTGATTGAGCTTCCAAATGTGCTGCCTTTTTGTGATGGTGCTTCCAAATGTGCTGACTTTTTTGATTGTGCTTCCAAATGTGCTGCCTTTTTGTTGATGGTGCTTCGTAATGTGCTGCCTATTTTGATTGTGCTTCCAAAATGTGCTTCCTTTTTGTTGATGGTGCTTACAATTGTGCTGTATTTTTTGATTGTGCTTCTAAAATGTGCTTCATTTTTGTTGATGGTGCTTCAAAATGTGCTGCCTTTTTGTTGATGGTGCTTCCAAATGTGCTGCCTTTTTGTTGATGGTGTTTCCAAAATATGCTTCCTTTTTGTTGATGGTGTTTCCTTTTTGTTGATTGCGTGTAGTAAAATCTGTAGTGTCTGAATATTTAGTAGTTCTAAACCTCTTGGTTTTACTAAAATATTTTTTAAGGTCACTTGGTCCTTTAGTATTAAAAAAAAATTTCACGATGTTCTAATTGACTGTAATAAACTAAAGACAAAGAAGGTCATGCGGTCCTGAAATGACTAGCCTATATGTCTTTTATCGTCATGACTCGGTCTCATGGTCCGGAGACACTTGGCCTGTATGTGTGGCTTTGTACACGAACGATTTATAGGTTATTCATGTAAGGCATAGCGGTACTGTATTTAATTCGTTGGTCAGGTATATTGACTTGAGTTGTTTTTCGTAGAGTGAGTGATTAATAAACTCCGCGAAAGGTAATAGAAAACAGAATCTAAAATTTATTTAATATTTAGTTGCACCTGTCACTGGTCAAGAACCGAACAAAGAACAGGAATTGATATAATCAATTTGTAAATTAATAATTGATTTTTTTCTGTATTTTGGAATTTTTCCCGCATTTCTAACTAAATAATTACATGGTTTCAAGATAGCGTCCAAATTACAATATGGCGAACACCTTGGTAATAATAAGTGATTACTGCACTGTAGTGGGTTAGAATAAAACTAGCATGATGGTAAGACGAGTACACACACACAAGATGGTGGCAATGACCACTAGCAGGTGGTAGCTCCTGGTAGCATGTACTAAACATAAAATATAGGATCCATGATGGTCGTCAAGATCAAAATCAAATTTCAAGGTCAAGGTCAAATTTCTAGGTCAAGTTCATATTTCAATGTCAAGGTCAAATTTCAAGGTCAAGGTCAAAGTTCAAGGTCAAGGTCAAAGTTTGATGCCAACAGATTAGGACAAAGATATGGTGATCAGAAAATTATACTAACATGTTATCAGCACACTCTCGCAGACGAAAACAAGATGGTGGTCTCCCGCGGATGAAGGCAAGATGGCGGACATGACGTCATATCAGGTGACGATATATATACCTTGGTATTGGTGGCGGTAGATCAGTCTGTAGGTGGCTTCTGTGGAGGAAGGATCTGTTGTGTTTTTATTTTTTGCTCTTACTGGTTTTGAACCAAGGATGGGAATCGATCTAATCAATCAGTATATAGATTACAAATTTATTTAATGAATTTTGGATTTTTTTCATTATAATCGGATAGTAAATAAATATTTTAAAGATGGCGGACGTAACGGAAATTGCAACGGTGACGTCATAATCCAAGATGACATATTCCATGATGACGTCAGAGGCTTATCGGATACTGTAGAAATGGATGCTTTAGCCTCTATATGGGCCTTTCTAGCCGCTGGAATTTTTAAGGAATAGAAATAGGACATTTTCCCTCGAAAAAAGAATTTTTCCCTCGAAAAGGGTATTTTTACCTCAAAAAGAGAATTTTTTAATTTATCAAAATTTTTGAATTTTTTTAGCAGGATTTTTTTTCCAATAAAATGTAATTTTTGTAAATTTTGAGGAATTTTGAGGAATTTTGGGCAATTTTGACAAGTTTTGAAGGTCAAATTCAAGGTCAAGGTCAAAGGTCAAGGTCACACCGATCCAAAATTGCTGCCCTGACGTCACAATCCAAGATGGCGGTCAGTTGCTCTGGCTCCTCCTGCGAAAGCCTGTCCCCGGAGCCCCTATTACATACTACTACTGTTGTAAATAAGTTTAAATTAAACTTGGGCATTATCTTATGGACAACGTGTGTTACGTCAGGAACAAGTTGGAATCCAAAAGAGGGAAAGGGGGCTGATGTTGCCCGGGACTGCGGTTGTTTCCTCAGCTGGGGGCGTCCAACATGACCTCCATCACGCTGACCCAGCTTCAGTTCCGCAGCTCCGGGGTGTACCGCTGCGAGGTGTCGACTGAGGCGCCCAACTTCGAGACTGTGGTGGGCAGCGGCAACATGAGCGTCATAGGTGAGTCGTCTCTCTCTCTCTCCCTCTCTCTCTCTCTCCCTCCCTCTCTCTCTCTCTCTCTCTCTCTCTCTCTCTCCAAACTGTCGTGGCCGAGAAGCCTAAGATGTCCATCAAGTTCAAGCAAAAACAAATTGACAAAGATATATTTGGGGTTAAAACATTCGTTTTCAAATGTTACAGGTTAATATTTAAGTAATGCCATAGAAGTACAACTTCTAAGTGTGCGGAAACTTTACAGTATTAACTTTTTAATGAATTTAAACAAGATGGAGCAGTATTTCAATAAATACATTGTTGCAAATCAACTCAAGGACGAGATCTATCGGTCTGCAAATTTATTTAGAATAATTATTTAATGAGACCTTGTAAGATACCTAAAAAAAGCGCTTTAGAGAAACAACAACATATTAAAAATATCTTTGACGCCATGCTCGTCCGAACACAGTTTTCCTGGCTAATAAAATGTAGATACATTTAAAGTTGCTATTATATTTTCTTATGTCTGTTGAAGTTTACAAAAGGTATTTCAGGATGAGAA
Organism: Bacillus rossius redtenbacheri; assembly: GCF_032445375.1. NCBI lineage: Eukaryota > Metazoa > Arthropoda > Insecta > Phasmatodea > Bacillidae > Bacillus > Bacillus rossius. The sequence continues at coordinate 29,485,171 of NC_086338.1, read as the reverse complement.
GCCTAAGATGTACACCAAGTTCTGTCCCTGCCCGAACACGCCCGAATATTTACCTTCGGCCAACCTCGGGATTTGTTTTATTTTTGTGCAGGAAAAATGAATTCAAAAAATATTAAAAGTGGTCGGTTAGGTTAGCTACATTAAAACACTTCAAAACACTATGGACGGTTAGTTAGGTTAGTATAGCTACATTAAAATAAACAGAGAAATATAAATACATGTAAATAGACCCGAGGTTGGCCGAAGGTTAATATTCGGGCGTGTTTGGGCAGGGACAGAACTTGATGTACATCTTAGGCTTCCCGTCGCGTCGTGGCCAGTTGCGCCGTTGAAGCCCTCATGAGGGCATGTCCCGTTACAGCTCATCCCTACTGATGATAATTATAAATGCACAAGTGTGAAGTAGCTTGGTTTCTGGGTTGTAGCCGCGTCCTTGGTGAATAATTCACCGACGTTTCGGCGTGCATGGTGTCAATAGTTATAAATATTTTATTGACATATATGAGTAGAAGGATTATCATTTCGATAGTATCTTTAAAAGCACCCCACGCTTTTTTAAAATAAAATACATTTTTTCTTATATACACTATTAATAATTTATATTTATTAAAAATTTTTACACTATTCTTAATTAAAATTTATTAAAATTTATTTTCTATTTTTTAGTTTGGTTTTCTATATAAAGCGTGTTTTTTAGTTTTTTTAAAACTATTATTTATTCCTAATGAGGAGATTTGAAACACGTCCCTTGATGTTACTAAGCGTTCCTCTACCATTATGCTACTACGCCAGTTGGGACTTCAAAAATAAAATATGTAATAAATCAATATAATGCCATTTGTCTTACGTATTATAAAATTTGAGATTACATTATAATATGACTTTTTTTAGTTTACCATTTATATTCCACGGTAGTTTCACTATCATAATCTTTTATTTGGCACACCATTGCGTTTGGTATGAACCCTAATGTTTACGATAGCGACAACATACGGGTTTCTATTGCTACACCTAGATTCACCAGTTTTGTGTCACATTTTCGTTTCTCAACTTCCGTTCCATTTTGACAAAATCATTCCTACCAAAGGTCGTTTACCGATAGCTAAGGTTTTTACACATCAATAACTTTTAATTCAAATGTTTAATTTACTCAGGTTCAGATAAGAAGATGGTTCACGCGGCCATAAATCTATTATGTACTAAGGTTTAGTACGCTTCGAATATTAACCATAAAAAAAATTTTTACACCTCGACGTAGAAACTTTTAGTAACGAACGAGTTTATTAGGTTTAATAGGGAGGAAAAATAAGTGTAAAATGTGGTATAAGCTATGCAAAAAAATATCCAATGTGAGAACATAACGAAAAGCCTGGTAAAGTAAAGTTATAAAAGAAAAAGCGTGATGCAACTACAATTTAGCACGGAAAGAGAGTTTACTACCGTGAAATACCGCGGTGTAATCCAGGGCTTCACGGAAAAACCACCCAAAAAGAACCCATCCCGCAAAGTCTCGACAGTTACATAATTAACATCCGACAGGCGTGGGAAGAAAATAATATTTTTAATCTCCGTCTGCGACGCACCCGATCTTCACAAACTTCTCAATGTGAAATTTTACAAACTTTACCGATTCTACCAGAAATATCATAAAGTCGCCTAGTCGAAAATACACAAATTTTTGGTACTTAAAATAAAAGAAACTAAGATAAATTTAGTCTGGTTTCAATAAAAATTCACTAAGAAGCTAATATCGTAGGTATTTTATTATTAGGAGGTTTAAGTTTGTGTCTCTTCAGCGAGTTCATGAAAATATACAAATATAATATGTATAATGCAGGGAGATTGTATAACGACACTATCATGGCCTATAGGTACATAGAAAATAAACCCGTCATTCGCTTCAAGTGATATCAGGACTCTCTGGAGGACCTAAATCGAAAGGGATTATTGACCTTGATGAGGATTTTTTTCTTTTGCGGGGGGGGCGGGGGGGGGGGGGGCAGAGAATGGTAGACCAAAAGGTGTTGTGTGGAACGGATATCTGAAAAATATTGTACTAGCCGCTTGAAAGGCTATTTTGAGACATCTCTGACGTCTTGAAAAGTCTTTTTTCTCAATTTTAAGAGTAATAACTTTAAAAATAATTGCGCACGGTATAGAACCATTAAAAAAGTCATCTTTATTTTCACAAATATTATTGAACCGGTCTGGAGTAGATTAGTTTTGGTTAACTCTCCAGTTATCGTTTCAGTTCTATAGCATTTATCGGAAAACGAAAAAATGGGATTGGGGGAGGAGAGACATTATCTTTCATGCCTCTTCCCGTTGGACAGCCATTGTTCGGAATTAATATAGTATCTGAATTGGAACCTTGACCTTTCCGAGTGAAAGTCCAACGTTTCCCCATTGGGCAAACTCTCTCTGTTGAAGGGAATTGTAAAGTATGAATTACTATTACTATAGCCCGTTCCGTCCGTCCGAATTCACACCTTCGCGCTTTCTCCCGTCAGCGGCGCGTGGTTGAGGCAAGCGATTCCCAACACGACTTCCTCCATCCTTCAGAACATTCATGCAAAACAGTTTCATCAAGAACACTTCAGTTTCTCTCTCAGAGATTTACCTGTACGTTTCTTTATGTGTCGTTTTCTGGTACGTATTGTATCAATAAAACCTTTTAAAAAATTTCAGTCATGAGCCAATGGTTTTACAAAAAAGATGTTTTACAGCTTCAAATTTACTGTGAGAAATACAAACCGCAGACGTTTGAATGAATCAAAAACTAACCCGTGGGTTTGTGTTCTGATAACAGCTGACCAGCGCAATCAAATAGTACTTATAATTTTATGCGTCCGTCCGTCCAGAGTTTGCCAAACCCATCTCGGAAGAACCCACACACTGACACGGGAAGGTTACTACTTGGTAAATTCACTTCGGGATGAGACTAGGTGTATTTGTAGTATACATTTAGGGTGTTAACCTTTTAAAATTATTACGTTCACTGGCCAACCAATTACAACAAACCTTTATGTACGTGGAGTCCACGTGCGATATAAGGGAAACTTCTTGCTTATAATTATAGATAGAGATAAATAACTAATATTTTTAAAAGAACAAGAGATAATAATTGAGGATATTAACGACGCGGGTATGATCTCAATTAAATAACTCTTTTCCACTTGAATAAATAAATTGTATATTCTTTTGAGTCAAAAATACACTAATTTATTTTCTCGTACATTTAAGACGAACTTTTATTTTAAGTTATTATTAAACTTGAAGCTTGCCGATAGATAGGTAGTTTATGCAGCTTAACTCATTGTCCAAAGGGACGTGTGTAGTCTGCAGTAGGTATCTGTCATGTGAATGCCACAACGGTGTGTGATTTAGCTAACCAAATGATAATTCGTTACAAACTAAAGCATGAAAAGCATTATACCAGCAGATCTATATTACACAGCTGAAACAATACTCACATAATACTGTTTAACAATATTTATTTACAGAAACAAAATTAATTAATAATACATACATGAAAGAACAATGTTTTCTTTCGAATATGGCCCGTGGCATGGTGCACAACAATAAGCTCAAACCCCGTTGTGTTGCCATCTGCCCAAGTCTGGGTGGCTTCAGGCGCAGGCGGGTCCCTACTATCCCTGCAGCATGGCGGGGTTCAACCTGAGCCGCACGCCGCCACGTGGAGCCCGCTCAAGGCTGCTCCAGCGATCACCGCCCGCACCAACGGCCCCGGAGTGGGGATAGCGCGAGGTCCACCCCCAAGTAACTACCGCGCACATGAAAGTACGCAAGTCCGTAAAAGCGCGAGAGCGCAAGAGTGCAAGAGCACAAGAGCGCCAAAGTGCAAGAGTGCAAGTTCGCCAGAGCGCAAGTGCGCAAGAGTGTAAGAGTGCAAGAGTGCAAGAGCGCAAGAGTGCAAGAGTGTGTAACGTTTTAGCCCTGACCCTAGCCAACACGTACAACTCCCGCGCCTCGCCACACCGTAAAAGGCTCTAATGACTCGTACCACGAGCGCAGGAAAACCCCAAAAAAAAATATTTGAATCCAAACAGATAGCAGACACAACAACACTACTAGTAAGATTATGAACAGTGAGAGGGGACAGCAAGTTATAAAAAAAATATATTTATATGGCACCATTTAATAGTTAGATAAGTATATCATAAAAGGATTTCTTACAAATCGGCGCGAACCACTTCCAATACATACTGTATTATATTAAAAAATTTCTATTAAACTATACACAAAATACTTCAACAATTACTACCAACGGTATACTCTAATCTTATACTTCGGAGCTCCGAAGAATTAATATAATTACCCCAAAAAAAAATATTAACTATAGATATATATATATATATAACATATTAAAACAACCTCTGACGCGCCAGGCATAGTACAACTATAAATATTAAAGGATAAACTTTTGCATCTGATAAGCGTAATGTAACAACATATTAACACATATTAACATCCCAATAAATATCTTAAAAAATTTATCTAGTTCCAAAATTGTGGCTTAAAACAAAAGGCCTTTCACAGTTTAAGTCATTGTCTAACGCTGACGGTCTTTTCACTTCTACGTCTGTCGAGTATAGTTTTTTTGCACGCGGAATGTAACCAACTGCTGAACAATCAGATTGCGTAGTAAGTTCATTAAATTTGGAAAATCCACGCTTTATCATTTCTTGCTGTGATTAAAAAAAAAGGTCAATGGGGCGGTGGCATGGCTGGCACTTACTTGCGTTCCACGTCGAGAAGTCCGGTCACCTGGTACACTCAGTTACTCACGAGCGTAAAAATGATGGCGAACCATCACCATTAGACGTTGCCGTAGTTGCGATTTTCTGCTGCGACGAGTTCCCGTCATGCTGGTTCGGAGGTGTCGTCGACGCACGTATTTCCTCCTTAAAACATGCTCGCGATATTCACCAACCTCTTCATCGCTCCCTCACGTCCTACGTATACGGCTTCCCCAACCGTTTAAAGGGCAAGCCGTTCATAATCGCTTCGTAGTGGAAGCATCACCACGCCCAACCCGCTTTATTTCGACACGTCCGCCACCGGCTAGGCCCACAGGCCGACTCCCGATCACTCGTCCCCTGACGTCAGACCCACTCCATATGTCCGCTGACGTCAGACACACAGCTCTTCCGCCACGTGCGTTCGCCGCGGAGCGATACAATCGATGATGCTCTCGAACCTTCCAGACCAATATAATAACTAAAGTCCATTAAAATTAACAAATTAAGAAGACTAAATAAAAATTACAGTTTCATATATTTTTTTACGTTAAACCAAATATAACAAACGTAAATCAAAATAACTTCTATTACCAGGGGAGCCAAAAAAATAAATATAAAAAATCTACCATTTATCCAGGCCATAGCTGTAGCAGACATGCTACAAATCACCCCGCTCAAAAAAAAACCATTGTTGAAGCAATTAAAGAAAAGGTTTTATCCAAACCATTATCGTTTTAGCGGTAATCATCCTAGGACCGAATAGCCTAACAATAAAAGGTAACAATTAAAGTACAATTAATAGGGCAAGTAAGAACAAGAATAAAGATAAAAAGGAGAGAAAACTACACAAAGTCACCTAACAAAGGAACAAAGTATTGACAAGATAGCACCAACAATTAACAAAGGTACAAAGACTAACCGCTATAACCGACAGTACTTAAAAATAAATCAAATACCATAACAAAAAAAATCATTCCACTCTTAACCTACCCAACTCATTATCCACCTGGAATAATATATTTTCGTTCCGCATCACGGCTAAAAAATGTTTATTCCCAAAACGCAATTTATTTAGCCGCCCCTTTTTCCTACAAACACGAACCACATGCGATTTCTTCCCACAATAAAAACACCCTTGTTTAGAAATTGATTGACAGCCCCGCTGAAAATGTCCCCCTTCGTGACGATAAAAGCAATCATTACCCCTTTTCTTAACCCTCAAGACCTTGTCTTTGCCCTTTTGAGTACACTCTCCTCTATAATGCCCTTTCTCCCCACACGTATAACATTTCCCTTTCCTTTTCCCGCGGGTGAATATTTCCTCAACTACGCTCTCTTCGACAACTTTGTTTACCCCGTGTATATTTTTTTGGTACTCCTGCCGCGCATACATCACGTTTTCTATTTCTACCGACCACCTTCGCAGCCCATTCAGATCCCTCGGTCTTTCCACAAATGAACACTCTCTCCTCACATCGGGATTCATATTTTCTACAATTATATCCACCATGGCCTGCTGCGGTAAACACAAATCAAATACTTTCAATTGTAACAAAATATCATATACATAATCACCCATTCTCTCCCCCTCTCTTTGAAACCTAAACACTCTCTCCTGCACGAGTTGTAACTTACGGCGCCGCGGACACAGGGCATCCCATAAACCCTCATTTACTTCACACCAACTAAGGTTATTAACCAATCCATCAATAACTACGGCGCGAGCTACTCCCGAACATTTAACTACAATACTCTTCAAAATATTATTATCGCCGGCCCATTCTTTAATTTCCCGCAATTTTTCCACCTCGCTGCAAAACTGGATTAAGTCCTCCGGATTTTTATACTTTAAGTAGGGAATATTTTTTATCGCCTCGAAAAACAATTTCTGATTCAAGTAATGATCACTTTTATTAACCTCTCCCTCTGAAACATTTCCGTCAGCTCCATGCAAAACGTATTCCATAAACGTCACCTGGAGGAATTCTATGTCCTCCTGCCCTTCCACTGTTATCCCCACCTTTTCCAGATTGTTTATCAAGTCCGGGCGTTCCAAATTAAAAATCCAACTCACATTCACTGCCATACTAGCCCTTATTATTCCAAACACAATAACCCCTACAAGAAATAACATTACACCTGCTGCCCTCCAGTCACTGCTCATAGCAGAGTGGCGCACTTTGTAACGTTTTGGCCCTGACCCTAGCCAACACGTACAACTCCCGCGCCTCGCCACACCGTAAAAAGGCTCTAATGACTCGTACCGCGAGCGCAGGAAAACCCCAAAAAAAAATATTTGAATCCAAACAGATAGCAGACACAACAACACTACTAGTAAGATTATGAACAGTGAGAGGGGACAGCAAGTTATAAAAAAAAGATATTTATATGGCACCATTTAATAGTTAGATAAGTATATCATAAAAGGATTTCTTACAAATCGGCGCGAACCACTTCCAATACATACTGTATTATATTAAAAAATTTCTATTAAACTATACACAAAATACTTCAACAATTACTACCAACGGTATACTCTAATCTTATACTTCGGAGCTCCGAAGAATTAATATAATTACCCCAAAAAAAAAATATTAACTATAGATATATATATATATATAACATATTAAAACAACCTCTGACGCGCCAGGCATAGTACAACTATAAATATTAGGATAAACTTTTGCATCTGATAAGCGTAATGTAACAACATATTAACACATATTAACATCCCAATAAATATCTTAAAAAATTTATCTAGTTCCAAAATTGTGGCTTAAAACAAAAGGCCTTTCACAGTTTAAGTCATTGTTTAACGCTGACGGTCTTTTCACTTCTACGTCTGTCGAGTATAGTTTTTTTGCACGCGGAATGTAACCAACTGCTGAACAATCAGATTGCGTAGTAAGTTCATTAAATTTGGAAAATCCACGCTTTATCATTTCTTGCTGTGATTAAAAAAAAAGGTCAATGGGGCGGTGGCATGGCTGGCACTTACTTGCGTTCCACGTCGAGAAGTCCGGTCACCTGGTACACTCAGTTACTCACGAGCGTAAAAATGATGGCGAACCATCACCATTAGACGTTGCCGTAGTTGCGATTTTCTGCTGCGACGAGTTCCCGTCATGCTGGTTCGGAGGTGTCGTCGACGCACGTATTTCCTCCTTAAAACATGCTCGCGATATTCACCAACCTCTTCATCGCTCCCTCACGTCCTACGTATACGGCTTCCCCAACCGTTTAAAGGGCAAGCCGTTCATAATCGCTTCGTAGTGGAAGCATCACCACGCCCAACCCGCTTTATTTCGACACGTCCGCCACCGGCTAGGCCCACAGGCCGACTCCCGATCACTCGTCCCCTGACGTCAGACCCACTCCATATGTCCGCTGACGTCAGACACACAGCTCTTCCGCCACGTGCGTTCGCCGCGGAGCGATACAATCGATGATGCTCTCGAACCTTCCAGACCAATATAATAACTAAAGTCCATTAAAATTAACAAATTAAGAAGACTAAATAAAAATTACAGTTCATATATTTTTTTACGTTAAACCAAATATAACAAACGTAAATCAAAATAACTTCTATTACCAGGGGAGCCAAAAAAATAAATATAAAAAATCTACCATTTATCCAGGCCAGAGCTGTAGCAGACATGCTACAAATCACCCCGCTCAAAAAAAAACCATTGTTGAAGCAATTAAAGAAAAGGTTTTATCCAAACCATTATCGTTTTAGCGGTAATCATCCTAGGACCGAATAGCCTAACAATAAAAGGTAACAATTAAAGTACAATTAATAGGGCAAGTAAGAACAAGAATAAAGATAAAAAGGAGAGAAAACTACACAAAGTCACCTAACAAAGGAACAAAGTATTGACAAGATAGCACCAACAATTAACAAAGGTACAAAGACTAACCGCTATAACCGACAGTACTTAAAAATAAATCAAATACGATAACAAAAAAAATCATTCCACTCTTAACCTACCCAACTCATTATCCACCTGGAATAATATATTTTCGTTCCGCATCACGGCTAAAAAATGTTTATTCCCAAAACGCAATTTATTTAGCCGCCCCTTTTTCCTACAAACACGAACCACATGCGATTTCTTCCCACAATAAAAACACCCTTGTTTAGAAATTGATTGACAGCCCCGCTGAAAATGTCCCCCTTCGTGACGATAAAAGCAATCATTACCCCTTTTCTTAACCCTCAAGACCTTGTCTTTGCCCTTTTGAGTACACTCTCCTCTATAATGCCCTTTCTCCCCACACGTATAACATTTCCCTTTCCTTTTCCCGCGGGTGAATATTTCCTCAACTACGCTCTCTTCGACAACTTTGTTTACCCCGTGTATATTTTTTTGGTACTCCTGCCGCGCATACATCACGTTTTCTATTTCTACCGACTACCTTCGCAGCCCATTCAGATCCCTCGGTCTTTCCACAAATGAACACTCTCTCCTCACATCGGGATTCATATTTTCTACAATTATATCCACCATGGCCTGCTGCGGTAAACACAAATCAAATACTTTCAATTGTAACAAAATATCATATACATAATCACCCATTCTCTCCCCCTCTCTTTGAAACCTAAACACTCTCTCCTGCACGAGTTGTAACTTACGGCGCCGCGGACACAGGGCATCCCATAAACCCTCATTTACTTCACACCAACTAAGGTTATTAACCAATCCATCAATAACTACGGCGCGAGCTACTCCCGAACATTTAACTACAATACTCTTCAAAATATTATTATCGCCGGCCCATTCTTTAATTTCCCGCAATTTTTCCACCTCGCTGCAAAACTGGATTAAGTCCTCCGGATTTTTATATTTTAAGTAGGGAATATTTTTTATCGCCTCGAAAAACAATTTCTGATTCAAGTAATGATCACTTTTATTAACCTCTCCCTCTGAAACATTTCCGTCAGCTCCATGCAAAACGTATTCCATAAACGTCACCTGGAGGAATTCTATGTCCTCCTGCCCTTCCACTGTTATCCCCACCTTTTCCAGATTGTTTATCAAGTCCGGGCGTTCCAAATTAAAAATCCAACTCACATTCACTGCCATACTAGCCCTTATTATTCCAAACACAATAACCCCTACAAGAAATAACATTACACCTGCTGCCCTCCAGTCACTGCTCATAGCAGAGTGGCGCACTTTGTAACGTTTTGGCCCTGACCCTAGCCAACACGTACAACTCCCGCGCCTCGCCACACCGTAAAAAGGCTCTAATGACTCGTACCGCGAGCGCAGGAAAACCCCAAAAAAAAATATTTGAATCCAAACAGATAGCAGACACAACAACACTACTAGTAAGATTATGAACAGTGAGAGGGGACAGCAAGTTATAAAAAAAAGATATTTATATGGCACCATTTAATAGTTAGATAAGTATATCATAAAAGGATTTCTTACAAATCGGCGCGAACCACTTCCAATACATACTGTATTATATTAAAAAATTTCTATTAAACTATACACAAAATACTTCAACAATTACTACCAACGGTATACTCTAATCTTATACTTCGGAGCTCCGAAGAATTAATATAATTACCCCAAAAAAAATATTAACTATAGATATATATATATATAACATAATAAAAACAACCTCTGACGCGCCAGGCATAGTACAACTATAAATATTAGGATAAACTTTTGCATCTGATAAGCGTAATGTAACAACATATTAACACATATTAACATCCCAATAAATATCTAAAAAATTTATCTAGTTCCAAAATTGTGGCTTAAAACAAAAGGCCTTTCACAGTTTAAGTCATTGTCTAACGCTGACGGTCTTTTCACTTCTACGTCTGTCGAGTATAGTTTTTTTGCACGCGGAATGTAACCAACTGCTGAACAATCAGATTGCGTAGTAAGTTCATTAAATTTGGAAAATCCACGCTTTATCATTTCTTGCTGTGATTAAAAAAAAAGGTCAATGGGGCGGTGGCATGGCTGGCACTTACTTGCGTTCCACGTCGAGAAGTCCGGTCACCTGGTACACTCAGTTATTCACGAGCGTAAAAATGATGGCGAACCATCACCATTAGACGTTGCCGTAGTTGCGATTTTCTGCTGCGACGAGTTCCCGTCATGCTGGTTCGGAGGTGTCGTCGACGCACGTATTTCCTCCTTAAAACATGCTCGCGATATTCACCAACCTCTTCACCGCTCACTCACGTCCTACGTATACGGCTTCCCCAACCGTTTAAAGGGCAAGCCGTTCATAATCGCTTCGTAGTGGAAGCATCACCACGCCCAACCCGCTTTATTTCGACACGTCCGCCACCGGCTAGGCCCACAGGCCGACTCCCGATCACTCGTCCCCTGACGTCAGACCCACTCCATATGTCCGCTGACGTCAGACACACAGCTCTTCCGCCACGTGCGTTCGCCGCGGAGCGATACAATCGATGATGCTCTCGAACCTTCCAGACCAATATAATAACTAAAGTCCATTAAAATTAACAAATTAAGAAGACTAAATAAAAATTACAGTTTCATATATTTTTTTACGTTAAACCAAATATAACAAACGTAAATCAAAATAACTTCTATTACCAGGGGAGCCAAAAAAATAAATATAAAAAATCTACCATTTATCCAGGCCAGAGCTGTAGCAGACATGCTACAAGTGCAAAAGCGCAAGTATGCTGCATCATTTATTAGTACTTTTCCCTGCCGTTTCCTCTATCGGTTCCATCACTACATACCTAGCTATTTCCCCTATTGCGATTGGAAATTTCGTGACGCTCTAAAATTGTTACCCCCTCAGCAAAGAAGCCTCACTTCAAAAAGTCTTGGAAAATTTATATACGTTTTATATAGGTACTAGTTAAGTTTCTCTCTAGCCAAGGCACATCAGCATGTTTTTTTTTAAAAAATAAATCTACTGTTTAAAAAAAATATTACGACCTTAAATATAAAGAATTTTTTTCATTTACTGAAATGATTTTTTTTTATTACCTGATAGCTAAATTACAGTAATAATTCATTTTTTAAACTATAAAATAGTTATAAATTGTGCTCAAAATAATTATATTTAGCGAATTTTATTAATAAATTATATACATACATTTTGTTTTACAAACAAGACTCCGTATATTAATCATCTTAAAAACACTGGAAACTTTTTTTTGTCATTTTGCACTATTAATAAAGTTAATTATTCGCATGAACAACGCTGACGTAGCTGTGTTGGAAAACAAACTTCATTCAAACTGTCGATAAATTGTATACCATAATGGTAAAAAATATAAGTTGCCCCATTATCCTTTTCAATATAAACCATAGAAATGTTTATAAACTCATATGCTCAGGTCAGTTCAAAACCGGTTTTAACCGAATGTTATGTGACTGTTTGAATGGGATATATCAAAGCTTTTAATTACATTTTAATTATAAGAGTCATTAGAATTTTTTATTTATAGCTATTAATATTCCCAATATTACTTTATTTTGAAAACATTAATGTCTTGCTGTAATTGAAATATCGAAGTAAAATCTAAACTATATTTTAGAATTAAAAAAAATTAAATAAGTTTTATTTAAATTACTATACATTTGCGAAGACCACTGTTATTAAATTTTCTTCAAATTAGTTTCAAAGGTGACAGTCAACAATAATTCAAATCCGAACGTCTGGGTGGCAAGAAATTACAGTATCACCTAGGTCGCTGTGCCGTCGACCAGAGTGAAATTTAATTGAATATAAACAGTGGCTTAAATTTTTAAAGGATTTTTTCTCAGAATTGGCTGGCAGTGCGCTTTATTATTTTGAGGGGTAAACACCCTAAAAGTATACTGCAAATAAACCGAGTCTCACCCCCAAATGATTTTCGCAAGCCATGCTTTCCCCTTTATAAAAGAATTATTTTCAGCAGTGACTTATTACTTCAAGAACGCAAAACACTTAGACACATACGTAGCCTACGTCAGCAGAAGATGCATCTAAAACGTTTAACCTCTTCTTTGGAACTATATATAAGCAACAATTTAGTTTAGGTCGAGCCCAATTTTAATTACGTCACAAAAGCAAAATCATTAAAAAGCCACATTGAATAAAAAAAAACACAATGAATTTTTTTTTTCACTCACGAAAGCAGAAATGTGTTGTAGGTGATCGGGAATTGTTGGCATGAATGCTCAATTGAAGTTTATGCATCAAAGAGGTTCTAGCTCCCGAAGTTGTTACTATATTTTGTTCAATTTTTTATTGATCCCTGTGTAAACGAATTGACTATCAGTTGGAGTATGCCTTATCCATCTTATTACACTCCCGTACTATCTACTTTACAGCACAAATATTACACTGTTCAAACTAATAGACATACAAATTTTAACAGTTGTTTTCATGTTTTCCCAAAACTTCGAAAATGGATTTAGATACATTTTAATGAAAATCTTTCAATTTATTTATTTGTACTGATTAATTTCCGATGTATTGCTTTTTTTTTTAACTGGAGAGTGAAAAACCAACAGGATACTAAGAAATTATATTTTGTGCAAACTGAAACTTAAACTAAGGAATCAGAATTTTTCGAATGAAGAGGGCTGTACCATCATATATTAATGTAGAATAAGACTAGCTTATTGATTCTGTATGATCAGCCATATCTGTCTGATAAATGTTTGAAAGGTTAATTTTAGTATTATTATGAATGGGTGTATTGATATAGAAGTTCACTGAAATAGGGGAATCCAAAGATATTATTTTTTGATGTGTTAACATCAAAGCTCTCGGTATAGGCAATTGGTAAGAGTATTTTCGAAAATGGAACGGAAGTCGTATGGAACGGAAATTTGTAACCACGTTGCTGCCATCTGTGGCGGACTGCGCGAACCAATGATCAAAAGTATAAAGGGAAACTTTACAGTGTTAACTATTTAACGAATTTAAACAATCTGGGCAGTATTTAAATAAATTTCCTTGTCGAAAATCAGCGAAAAGTCTGGGTATAATATTTGTTCATGCCTTTTTCTCTTTTATCGGAATCATTTCGTTATATAGTTTACAATTTTGGTCTGCTAATAAAATTAACAAATAGTCGGCATAGCTGCACCGGCAGCGAATTCTAGCCGTGGGTGAAAAAAAAACTACGTGTGATTCGCGTCAAGAAATATAGTTGAAACCACAATTTTTTTCTATATTTATCACGCTCGGCATTATTTTTTAAAAAATACCAAGTTAAATTTCATGTCAGAGTTTCGTATTATAAGCGTATTTGAAAAATGAGAACTGATGAATTTTCTCGTTACCGGGGGTTAGATTTTACACATCTCTGGAGACTACTGAAAGATCTGCTCACGTTTTTTTATATGTCCCCTTTTGTAGCGAAGTGGCGAAGCAATGCCAATGGTCGGGAACAAAGGCATGGAGAGCTTTCGATTAGTTTTCGAATTGGGTGTCGCACGGCTCAGTAGAGCGCGTGGGCTCAGGAAAGGAATTTAACCCGTGGGAGGGGCGGGGGGTTGAAGCAGACACCGTGAGTGGTCAGGGACGAGCGCGCAGGACGTAGGACGTGGCGCTGTCCGAAATAAAGCGAACACCGCCGGAAATGCCCGAACACCCGCCCTCAATCACCCAGGCGCAGCTGCCCGGCGCTAGAGCGATCTGCCGAGAGCTCTTCACGCCAATAGACGACATTTGCACAACGACAGTTGAACCAGAAGGGAATCTCCCCACTTGGACAGTAAATAGTAGAGACTGAAACCTACCCGTTGTTAAATTCTTTCGAAAGGGATTATTGATTTAAAATAGGTTTCATGGATGTACGCCATTGCTGGTTTACACTGGTGTCAAAGAAAAACCACCATGGGTTTCTCTCTGCTGTCTATGCTTGTAACATTTTAAATAAGCTGATAACGGCTTGTGCTCCGTGTGACCATATAGTCATTTTTGAGGTATTTCTTCGACAACCTCTTTCAAATTATTTCAATTTGTTTGTAATTACGGTAGGTTTTATGGGATTTTGTGGTGGTAGGGGGAAGGATAAATAAGCCTATGCATATGTACTCTTGATGCAAATAAACCTTAAATACGAAACCTGGACACCAAATTTAACGTAGAATTCTTAAAAATAACGCTGAGCGTGATACACATACGAGAAGTATTAATTTTTAGGAAAAACTTTATAAATATTTATTATTTTTAAAGCGTAACTATAATCCCTTTTAACAAGATGGTTCTACAGATTTCTCATGGCTAGACGAACAAAAGTAGTACCGAACGCATCGTATGTAAATGCCTCAACTCTGAAAATGCGACATTTTCCCCTAGACCGAAGTAGTCAAGATGGTTATCTCACGTGTGGCAACATGCACCCGTGCATGTTACGTAAATGTCGGGGGATGACTAAACGAATCGATGAGCCAAAGTGAACGTTATGGTAGTGAAACTATCCTGGAATAAATTTTTTTAACTTAAATAGTCATAGGAAAATATAATAGGAACTTCAAATAAACCTACAATTTATAAACTGTGTTGGCACAAGGCGTAAAAGATTTTTAATATTTTCTTGATTCTCTAAAGTTTTTTTTTTAAGTATCTTACAGGTATCATTCAGATATTTTTCTAACCAATAGATCTCGTCTTTGGGTTGATTAACTACAATGTATTTATGAAAATACTGCCCATTTTGTTAAAATTCACTCAAATTTAATAAAATAAAGTTTTTTGCACACTAAGATGTTATACTTCTATGGCAATACTTAAATATTAACCTTAAGCATTTGAAAACACATGTTTTAACACCAAGTATACTTTTCTAAATTTGTTTTTCCTTAGACGATTAAAATCAATCTGTAAATACTTTCCACAAACAAGCCTTATAAACTTACTTTGTTGGTGCAATACTATTATTTAACATTATAATTATAAAATTGTTATTGTAAAAAGTAAAAAAAATTCCCAGTGGCCAAATTGGAACTCTCCTTTAGGTTAACAAGCGCGCGCGTACAATCGCTAAGTTATCAGGATAATTTGAGTTTAGGGATGAGACTATGTATTGTGAAATTGTAAGGCCACCTTAAGATTAACGATTATTTTTAAAACGTTCTAACTGATTATAGGAGCTACACAATTTGATCCTAACTTGCTAGATCCAATCAAATCACGTTGAAAAATTCTTAATTCCAATAGGTTCATATTTATCCATGTATTTATTTTTTCCCCCAAATAAGTGCCAAATTACCTTGTTAGGAGCTAGTTGCTTTAACTAAGGCCACACAATAATATTAACATGGACAAGTTATAAAAAAATTTGATACATGTTGAAATGGTATAAATTATTAAAATATGTATAACATAATAGGAACTCAATAACCTCTGAAAGTATTCAACTCTTAAAAATCAGATCATATGGATATAGCAATAAATAAATAAAAATAGTCACATGGGGGACAATGCAAAATCTCTTTTATCAGGCTGTCCAACGCACTGATCGTATGCGTAAACAATTGTCAAAACACAAGACATTAGAAGCTGAATAACCTCTGAAGTTATTATAAACTAAAGAAGAGCCTTCTTTCAGGAGCACAAAAAACGTTTTACGTAAACTAGGGACAATAGAAGATCTCTTAGTATAATTTTGTCAGCATTGTTATCATACTGCTTGCAACTTGCACAGATTCGCATATCAGCAAGACGATCTTGGTCGCAAAGGATCCAGTACCAGCTATCATATGTCTGGAATCGTCTACTATGCAAATTTCCGCTGGTGCTTGTCTGTGACAGAGTTTCACTGGTGCTTGGCTGTGACAGAGTTCCCTTGGTGTTTGGTTGTGACAGAGTTTCCCTGGTGTTTGGCTGTGACAGAGTTCTCCTGGTGCTTGGCTGTGACAAAGTTCCACTAGTGCTTGGTAGTGACAGAGTTTCCCTGGTGTTTGGCTGTGACAGAGTTCTCCTGGTGCTTGGCTGTGACAAAGTTCCACTAGTGCTTGGTAGTGACAGAGTTCCCCTGGTGTTTGGCTGTGATAGAGTTCCACTGGTGATTGGCTGGGACAGAGTTCCCCTGGTGTTTGGCTGTGATAGAGTTCCCCTGGTGTTTGGCTGTGATAGAGTTCCACTGGTGCTTGGCTGCGACAGAGTTCCGTTGGTGC
Source organism: Bacillus rossius redtenbacheri (assembly GCF_032445375.1). Lineage (NCBI taxonomy): Eukaryota > Metazoa > Arthropoda > Insecta > Phasmatodea > Bacillidae > Bacillus > Bacillus rossius. The sequence goes on along the minus strand of NC_086338.1, from coordinate 29,468,280 downwards.
TTGGTTGTGACAGAGTTTCCCTGGTGTTTGGCTGTGACAGAGTTCCGCTGGTGCTTGGCTGTGAAAAATCCTGGTTGCATGGTTTATCACTTACTTTATTCCTAGTATTCTTTCTTGAGATAAAGATTTAAACGACTTTTTCAGCCTTCGAATTGATGGTTTTAAGTCGCTGGGTCTTTGGAGTTTTAAACTTTTGTGTGGCCAACCGCTGACTTCGACCAGAATTGTTTATAGAATCGATGGGACTTATTCTGGGCGCGGATGTTTGTTCTTGAAGAAGTAAGAGTGGCAGTCTGTGCACGAACTGCAGTACACACATTGGTAACAGGAGGTTCTGACTCAGTTTACCTAAAAGAAAATTCCACAGAAGGACAATTGATGTGATTCTGATTTCGATGATGCAGAAGAAGGTGAATGTTCCCCAATCATTTTAAAAGTTTATCTTATGACACATTCTATATATGGAGCATAATCTGTGCATTGAGTGCCAGTCAAAGAGACAGGGGCAAATTTTTCTACAGGGACAATATTAGGAAAATAAGGGTAGATCCCGGTTGTTTTAAATCCTAAGATTGTGTTTGTTGAAGTCATAGGCATGTGGAAAATATTTCTCCAAATGTGCTGTGACTTATTTTTCGATCTGGATGAGTCATCTAAAATTTCAAGACTTCGTCATCCCAGAATGATTCGAATGACTTGAACACTGATTTGTCTAAGAGCTGTAGCTCATGAGTACTGTTGCTAGGTTAACAAAACAGTGTTATGTTAGGTCTGTCTGCGCTGAAACAATATTCGCATCTAGACATGAGGAAGCACCATAAAAAATGAGCAGTGTTCTATCACCACTGGCTTTATATTTATAAAATTGTTTAATCCACTGTGAGAAAGTTCCACATGTCACGCTCCCTTTAGGTGACAATACAGCATAGGATCATCATGGTCAGTTCTCTTCCCATTTAGGTTTCAGTCGTTTGCCTCAGAATAGAATCATTGGTGGCACAAAATAGCCTTTAGCATTCCCACAAGTTACAACCTCAATATTTTCTGCATGCTCCGACGCTTTGGTGCTTTTAAAATCTTTACGAGCAAATCCTGTTGTTGGTGGTGTACTGTCAATCTACAACCTTTTTCGTCTACATAGTGTATCAAATAAGGTTTATCAGCACTATCACGTTCTAGCATGAAAATCACTGAGTTTGTACAGTTATCTTTGAATACGTAAGGATTAAGTTTTGAAGCTCTTCCAGGATTGAGATGTTTTGTTCTGCATTTTTCTGTGTGACTTTTCAGCAATAATTCCAGCATCCGGCGTCCAGCTTTGACCTTCAATGGGTTGAATGGTTCAATAATATCATTTTATTTGGAGAATGAATAAACACTTCTCTTCAAAACATTAATTGTGATAGGCACACTTACATCTGCTAGCCGAAAGAGCCTTCGACGTAAATCTATCTCTTGTTCTATGGCAAAGACAGGAGACGATCCCAATTTTCGGTCTGTCCTACTTGTTTCCGCATGATTCAATAATGTTCTTCGAGGAATACAAAAATTCTGATGCCACACTTATTATTTTTTTTTTACATAACGCCCTATGCGGACAACGGGTTGCACTCATTTGCTCACGTGTCCACTGAGCTTTCCGCACTTTTGACTGCTTGGGGGCCACATTTATCTGTAATATAAACGTAACAGAGTAATGTTATGTTTCGTGATAACTCACAGAATGGTTATCTTCATGTGTTACTTCAACAATATTGACACTCGTCAAATTAAAGTTGTGTCAAGCTGACTTTAATTTATCTTAAAAATAAAAAAAAGTACCGAAATCATTTTAAATATATCATAGCCAATAAAAGTTATTTGACACCACCCAAAATTCTAAAAAGTGTAAATAATTTGAATTTATTTAACAACAACACACTTTGTCCCACATTTCCGTTCTTCGTCTTCCGCTCCATTTTCACGAAATTAATCCTACCAAATGCCGTATACCGAGAGCTAAGATGTTTTCATCAAGAATGTCGGTGAAGTGTGTATGGCATAGCCAGGAGAAGAAAAATAAAAAGACGTTCAGGTTAACAATATGGCCCAATTTTATCACTTACGGGCCACGCGGGTCGTTACCACAACGCCGAACGTACAATAACGCCGAACCATAACGCCGAATGCCAAATTGACCGCAACGCCGACAGCTAGAAAACTTCTGTGTACCACAACGCCGAAATACAGTAACGCCGATAAATGTTGCTGCGGTGAAGGGGGGGGGAGGGGCAGGAGCAAAATGAAAAACAACTGAATGAATTTGTGTGCTAACCTTACCTAACCTAACCTTTGTGGCAGTCCTGCAATGACATTTTTCGGCGTTAATTTATTTCTACGTTGTGGTAATTCGGCGTTGTGGTACACAGCAGTTTTCTAACTGTCGGCGTTGTAGTCAATTTGGCATTCGGCGTTATTGTACGTTCGGCGTTGTGGTATTTCGGCGTTGTGGTGCGTCCTCGCCACGCGAGCATGTGACTGACTGTCTCAGACACAGTGGTGAGAGATAATCCTCTGTGATGGTATAGGTTTCCCAATCTTCCCGGAATGCTCCCAATACGAAGAAGACAGAAACGAATAATGAGGGCAGTATCGAGTGCACCAGGACACCGTAATGATCTGAGACGCAGACCCATCTTCTCTCGAAGGTAAACAGAGAACTGAAATGGAAATGCAATTTTATGTGCATAACAATCAAGATGACTGAAACCGTACAAAGACACAGCGGGACAAGGATCACAGAACACTATATGCATTATAAAATTCTTTCGTAAGATGGAAATGTGCCATTTAAGGAACTAAATATGATATGGCTAGTTAAAAGTCATTTTCAATAAGCAAAATGATATGTAACTAGCACAGAGTGGAGTTGAAATATGATTTGTAAAACAAATCTAGAAACGATTCTAAGTCAGAAACGTGTTCTGGCATCTTAACGGGCAAATAAAGACGTGTTCGTAGCAAATTTAAAGAACTTGGTTTCCGATTTTTAATATTTTACCCACAACTAGAATATTTCTTCTCCGGCGATCCCTGTACAAGGGTGCTTTACTGTAAATCTTTCCGAATTAAGCATTTAGAAAAATTTTAAATTTATATATTTTTTCGTAATGTTTGAAACCAAATAAATATTTGTTTATGGTTTATACGATGCTTTACTTGAAACTAAGCTTACGATCTTTTTATAATAGTTTATTCATGTAAAATATTACACAAATCGTTTTATTAATTTAATCTTATAATGGTTATACAACAGTTGAATATAAAGCTTGCATATAATGGAATATATATATGATTGATATCTATAATTAAAGTGCAATTGTGGAGCTTTGTTTCATTATATCATATCGTCAGCTATCTGAATTTGATCAGTAAGTATTTCCAAAGAATCCAGGGAATGAATTATGGTGTTATTCTTGAATCGTGGCTTCATAAAAGGGATTTGTTTACTAAACAATTTTTTTCTAATTTGTTACTGAACATAAACTTAGCTAACGGTGTGTTGAAATAAAATGTAGTCATGCTTCTTGTCTAAACTCTAACATGTCATATGGTTTATGAGCGTTGATTAGGTATCATATTTGCTTGATTGTAAAAGTATTTTTTTTTAAATGGGTTTTGCATTACCGTATGAAAGATCTATTTTGGAAAATTTTTCCCGTACAATTAAATCTCCAATTCAGATGTAGAACTAATATACTTTCAAAACCTTCATAAAATCGTACAACAGACACGGACAGATGGTTACATATGGTACCCTTCCAGTACTATGTGATTCGAGTACAATAAATTTATTCCCAAAATATCTCACCCTCCGGAACGGGTTGCAGGCATCAAAAAATAAAACATTAAACGTCCCTCACTGACTGTTTACAAAACAATCTCACTGTTCTTGCTTGTTTACCTAATGAGAGGTAATGTGAATCTATTTCCGACGAAATTTTTTTTTCGTTTGTTGATTGCTCTCACTTGCATTTCAAGATGAATACTTACTGTTTGTAACTATTACGCAGTAGCAACTTATAAACAATACCTACATTAAAATTCTATATTGTAGGCTTTTGCAATCACCTCACAAATTAATCGAGGCAGTACACTATTTAATAGTTAAATAAAGTGTGTTTTAGTTTCTAAGAGATACAGATAAATTGTTCTGATTTTACCTGACATGAAATATTTAGTTAATGGCGAGAGATAGGAATAGAATTACAGCTTATTGCAACATTTTTTAAATATAGTAACAACTATTGAACATTAAACTTTGAAAATTTTCCCTCATTTATGCAAAGATTGTATTAAGGATTTTCAAAGACCATAACTTAATGTCTGTTGGCAGTAATATTATAGTTAAAGTAATTTCCAAAATTAACCTTCAGTAATAAACTCTAATGTAGCAGATAGACCTTAATAACTTCAGGAATTCCCCTTTATTGATTACTTTCCTTTAACGAATCAAAAATTTTAATAGCAAAAGAAAGTTGGCATCTTTCGGTGCCTAAATTATTTTATTTTATTTGTTAGTTTCATGAAAGAGTGCAGCCTCTGCAAAATCACACGATTACGAAGATTCGCGGTGATGAAAAAAGCGGAAAATTTGTTTCCTGTAGTTTTATGTTATTTTATTATTTCCTTATAAAACGGCCCCTTATTCATGAAGCATAAATAAACACACAGGTAAATAATGCAATGTGATGACAAGCTTAAATTAACATAACTTTGCAACGACACAGTTTAAATAATTTTAAATAAATTATGTAATATATATCTTAAAACAGATACACATTAAAATTAAAATTTCGCGTTTAGTTAGTAATCCTAATATTAATTTAACTAACATTAAATAAGGTAAGGTATACAAACAACTATTTATTAATTGGAAGCACAATCAAATTAAATGATTTGAGTGATTACAATAAATGAATAAATAGTTTCAAAGTATGATAAAACGAATATATTCATGCCCTTTTTCCGGATTGGCAGTGTTTGTTACGTAACGTTGATGGCAATGGAAACTACGTATTGTGTAGGAAAATATTCCGTAGTCGATCCTACATGTAACGTTCGTTTGTTGAAGTAACTTTTGGAATAAATGAGTGTTGAAATAATTTTTTACCGATGAGACAAGAGGAAAAGTTTTATTTGGAACAGGGAAAACAAGAAAATTTCATTGATGGACTAAAGTAAGAGTGTAGAACCTTGATAAGTTAATATATCTTTGGGGCTTCAAGACTATGGTGTTGTTTTTGTCCAGACCCGAAGAAACTCAGCACGAGTGCGTATTTAGGGTGGGGAAGAGGGGGCTATGAACCCCCTTTTCTTCTAAAAAAAAACTCATTATAACTAGATTAAAATAACGTATATATAGCTCAATTTACGGCCACTGAATATGATGAGTAGTGTCACGTTTTATTAAAAAGAAAATATCCATGTACCCGACGAGAAATTATTTGATATTCAGTTCTGATAAATTACCAAAAAAAACAAAAAAAAACGCTGTAATAAATACAACTGAATTTTATCCATAAACAGAAGCCTAAACACATATAACTATATTTATGACTTCGAAAATGAGAAAACTTTTACACAAACTTTAATCCCCTTTTTAAGCCCCTTAAGGGATTTATTTTGAAAAATACTTGCTTGGTGCTGACCTATGTTATGTAATGAACTCCTATGCGCAAGTTATTGGTTCTAGACCCAACAGTTTGAGCTTTGCGTTGTTTGTCCGTCAGTCAGTGTAAGAGATTTACTAAGTATATTTCAGGCTATACAAATAAACACTTGAAGGTCATCAAGTAAACAAAAATATGTATTAAATAATCATCATTTAAAAGTATTAAAACTTTTCTGGTGGGAGAAACAACGTTTTTCTGAGACCTGTGAAAGGGCAAGGGTGGATCCCTTGCACTCCCCTCAGATACCACCAGAAATAACTATCAAAAAATTATTCTTGTTGTAGCTTCATTTGGCTCCCTTCTCCAGCAAATCCTAGGTACGCCCATGCCCCAGCATATGTTGTACTTGCCTACATATATATATATTAATTTCTCCTTCTCTCTCTATCCTTCTCTCTTTGCTTCTCTCTCCTCTCTCTGCTTCTCTCTCTCCTTCTATATTTCTCCTTTCCTCTCTCATTCTCTATCTCTCCTTCTCTCTCTCCTTATCCATCTCTCATTCTCTCTCTGCTTCTTTCTCTCCTTCTCTATTTCTACTTTTTTCTCTCATGCTCTATCTCTCCTTCTCTCTCTCTCCTTATCCATCTCTCCTCTCTCTGCTTCTGTCTCTCCTTCTCTATTTCTACTTTTTTCTCTCAAGCTCTATCTCTCCTTCTCTCTCTCCTTATCCATCTCTCCTTCTCTCTCTGCTTCTGGCTCTCCTTCTCTATTTCTACTTTTTTCTCTCATGCTCTATCTCTCCTTCTCTCTCTCCTTATCCATCTCTCCTTCTCTCTCTGCTTCTGTCTCTCCTTCTCTATTTCTACTTTTTTCTCTCATACTCTATCTCTTCTTCTCTCTCTCCTTATCCATCTCTCCTTCTCTTTCTGCTTCTGTCTCTCCTTCTCTATTTCTACTTATCTCTCTCGTACTCTATCTCTCCTTCTCTCTCTCCTTATCAATCTCTCCTTATCTCTCTGCTTCTGTCTCTCATTCTCTATTTCTACTTTTCTCTCTTGCACTCTATCTCTCCTTCTCTCTCTGCTTCTGTCTCTCCTTCTCTCTCTGCTTCTGTCTCTCCTTCTCTCTGCTTCTGTCTCTCCTTCTCTATTTCTGCTTTTCTCTCTCGTCCTCTATCTCTCCATCTATCCTTCTCTCTCTGCTTCTCTCTCTCCTCTCTCCTATCTCCACTCTCTCCCCCTCCACGGTGTAAACCCAGCGGGGGGTAAAGGGTACACCGCGTGTTGCGAGACACCCCATTAGCGACGCAAACATTTGCACGGCGGCCGGCGCGGGCCAATCACACGGCGTGGCGGGCGCATCATTGCCGCTGCGCCGAGCGCAAACAGCGGGCGGCTCCCCCGGGTCCCGACCGGCGGGGGTCCTGGTTCGAGTCCCCGAGGCAACCACATGCTGCAACTGACGCTCTTGTTCTCTTGACATATCAGCTGCCACCTAACAACCTGAAAGTCGTTCAATTTTATAATTTAAATGTTGGCAACCTTGATTATTTGTTTTCGTGGACGTTCTGGGAATATTCAACACGAATGTTTGAAATTACGTATATTTTTTTTTGCATTACGGAACAACCATAACACTGTCTTAAAAATGATTTATATTTTGTTTCAAAAAATTAAAAACTGCATAGCCGCAAAGTACTATTACTGAAAAGCGTAACTTAAGTTTAAATTACCAAGAAAAAAAATTCTCACGTGCACACTTCTGCACATGTGCATAAAGCAGCCATGCTTATTTCATTTCTACCAACATAATTCAACATTGTCAAAAAATTATTCCTAAGAATAATATTTTCAATTATAATTAACACGCTACTATTTTTTATACAACATTACATTAATTATAAACTAAACATGTTTGTAAAGTTAATTTTTCATTTGTTTTATAATGTTAAACACATTTCTAAGTTTTCTGTATATTTAAAACTTAATTTTTGGTGTAGGCATTTCTCAGACGCACAGCATTTTCGGTGGCCACATTCCACCTATTAAGTCGCGAATCCGGGCACATTCGGGTGGTGGTTTCCCGCGGGATCACCATAAATCACTGCAGGCGGGATGATAAGTGCGACGCTCGCCGGTGCTTCTGGCGCGGTATCTCTTTTTGAACTGGCGCGCAGTCTTCTCGTCGTGCAGATGCCAACTATGAGATTTGCGCGGGTTAAACTTGGCATTATATTGCGGAGTTAAGAATTGTCAGGAGTCGGGCATGCTGTGCTGAAGTTTATTCACTTTTTAACCTCATCATCACTATATTGTTCCGCCCAGAATATTTCGTAAATAGTTCTTGATCACTTTTGATGATGGTTAGTAAGTATGGATTAGAATCATCGTTCGTTGTTAATAACTGCCACTTATATAAATCAAATCGATTAAAAACTGAAGTAGCTTGGTTTCTGGTTTGTAGCCGTGTCCTTGGTAAATAATTCACCGACGTTTCGGTCTACATTGCAGTCACCATCATCAGGGAGCAGTTACCTACCTTTAGGTTACCTAACAGTAGGTAACTGCTCCCTAATGATGGTGACTGCAATGTCGACCGAAACGTAAGGTGAATTATTCGCCAAGGACACGGCTACAACCCAGAAGCCAAGCTACTTCCGACAATGGCCGTGAAAGCCTGCGAACATCGGTTAAAAACTGTTCCCCACAATGCAAACACAACACTTCAGCCAATTTTTTGGGCGCCTATCCAATATGGTGCCAAACAAGGGCGTCACCATACCGATGGCCTAGGGTGGGGGGGGGGGGGGTGAAAGTTGTGGGAAAATTATGTATTTTTTTGAATTTGGCTATATTTTCTTGAATCTATAGGGCTCTAGGAGGGGACAACTGCCCCTCCTACCTCGCCCCCCCTCCCAGGCGACGCCATTGGACTGCAAAAATAAGATGAACTAAAAACAAAGTCTCCACACACACCATGTAATCATGCGGACGTTGACACACCCTGTATAAAAGGTTTAATGCAAGGCCCCTGGGGTTTTTCAAGACTCCTCGCTGAGGGTTTCATGTCCAAACACGCGTTTCAGCCCTTTTCACTTTCCTGAAAATAAAGTTTTCAAACGATGTGTGGGAACAGAAACTACTCTTTCGCCATCAAAGCCTTCTTAAAAGCTTTTCGTAAAAAGACACCACTCGGAATTTTCGAGCGGTTTCCAATTTGCGTATTTTATTTTTCTTGAAGCTCCGCACACTGTATGTGTTCTCATTTTGGCTAGCCTGTCGTACAGTGCATGCTGATACATTTTATATTATTATTCATACATTTTAATTACCGGTGCAACAGACTTGAATGACAGTGTTAAGCACCCAAAACATGTATACTCCTAGCTTGTATTTTCTTTGAATTTCACCTGTGATTTAAATCCAATTTAAATATTTGGGAATTTCTATTGTGACATGTTATTTTGTTGCTCAAAATGGTCTCTATGTGACGAAAACAAGATGTCAATTTTATTTTTGCTCTCGCCGAGTTAGAACGACGACTCCATGACGTAAGTTCATTTTTAAATTAATATTTTATAAAACGGTATTTAAATAATATTTAAAATATATTTTATATTATTTTCAGAGTTATTCTCAAAATAATTACGGATATTAAAGATTGCGGACGTGACTATAACATCAAAATGGCGGAATAAATTTTTTAAGTTCACTAAAAAAAAATTTATTTTAAAATTTTACACTGATTTTTTTTCGCTTAAAATGGGATGATACCGTTCCACACTACAGTGTTTCGAAAAAAGAAAATTTTAATTCTCTTTGACTTACCTTACCAGAAGTACAACCTTGAACATGCCGTTAAATCGTGTAAGTATTTTTTATTTTATTTTATTTTTTTGCCAACTGTAAACCGGTCATAGCTTACTGTAAACTATAGACAGTTATTGGCTAGTGATTTCTATTCAAAGTTTGATAAAAGAAATACTTTTGAAATGAGTCTGAATGGACTATGCCACGAACGCTAATGCTGGTGTTGTTATACCAGGTTTATAAACTACAAAAAATAATAAACGCAAACACGCAAGTCGAAAAAGATAACTGACGATATTTGCAAATATATATTATAAATCATGCAATATACAAAAGCCTAATGCAAACGTAGTTCAACTTTCAAAGTCATGCGTGTCGACTATCGTTTCAGCCTTTTGCGTATATTTGAAGTGAAGTGTTCCGAAAACTCTTAAAGTAGAGTTTTTCACACTAATGAAAAAAACATATAGTAAATGCAAATGTCTGTTTAGATCCAACTACTAAGAATATTACAATTTTTAATGAAAACATTAGCTTTATGAAAAGAAGCCAATGATTTTTTTTTGACATAACAATGTCTAATAAATCGATGAACGCCGGCTGCACGCACGAAAAAGTGTCCCGTAACGCCAATCGTCCCGTCACGCTGTGTCCCGTTACGCTCATTGTACGCTTGCGCTGAATTTATCTATCTTCCACTCGATTGGAACAACCATCGATTTGACTTTTTCGAGCCCCATTAAACTTGAAACACTCCCATTCGTTTCCCACTTTTCCTATCATCGTTCTATCCTTAACAGAATAACACAGATTGGAAGAAGTTAAATAGCAAACATGTATAAAAGCATAGTTAAAATAATCTGTTCGTTAAAGTAATAAACATATTTGAATTAATGTGTGCAATTAAAAGTCAATTTATCAATTAAATTGTAAATTTCATTTCACTCATTCTTTGTCTCCATACAAAATAGTCATAATTCAATAAAAATGATTCAATTTTATTCATAAAAGTATGCAATCATTTCATCAATGTTTTGTTATGACGTTGTCACGTTTAACTATCGTCCGTAAACCGACTTCACAGACAACCAATTTTTTTCTACAGTTCTACAGTTTCAAGTATTTAGTGCAGGTGACGTTTTTTCTATGCCACGGTAGTTTTATTTCGTTCGTTGCATGTTTAGTCCTTGCGTTCTCGCATTTTTTTCGTGAGCTGTTAGCGAGATGTGCTCCTACAAAGCCCTCACTGACCTCCGTAGTTCTGGGTTCGAGTCTCTAATAAGGCATGCGTGCATTGTATTTGTACAAGTCGAGGAAATGTTCCAATTTTAAATACCAAGTAAATAAAGGGAGATGGTTAGCTGTTTTGTGACAAATTTACCAGGAAAAAATAACACGTCTCACTTACGTGTCGTAGTTTCGTTCCCATTATCCCGCCATGACTCAAGTTTATGTTTATGAATATCGAGTCGTTTTCACCAGAAGTTTCGGAGTTTACTATAAAGAGTCTTGAAGTTACCGTCGTTTTAAACTTTGGTATTTTGAACATTATCATTTTTTAAACTCATTATGTTCTAACAGAACTGTCTTTTTGTAATGTATGAATTTCATTGCAACTTCGAAAATTCCATCATGTTTGAAATAAGATTATGCAATAATATTTCTTTGGATTTACTTCTAATGATTTAGTCCTTGTGTATCAATAAAGGTATTTTGCTAGTATGTTACTTTTTTCACTTTAATGTAGAAATTTTATTTTCACTGTTAATAAAATTAATTTAAGGTTTCATTTATTTTTAATTTACTTGTTCACTTTGACTACTGGGCCTTTTGCGTGCCCAACCTAGTCTAGACAGAAACTAGACAGATATTATCGTTGAAGCAACTAAACAATTGTACTCAAAACCTACATACATATTTTATTGTTGAAGAGACATCTATCTGATGGGTTTTTGGTACTATAAAACAGATGGTGCAACATGTTGAAAAATTATAAAAAATGGTTTAAAATGTTGCTAATAGGGAATATTCTCTTCCTTAAACTAAATTTCTGTTACTGCTTCCATGTAACTACTTTTTGTTCAATGTAAAACAAAGAATCCGGTATTACTTTAAATAATGATTGAACCGAAGAAAATCACCCACAGTATCTCTTTTTATTTAAACCATGTTTCTAGAGCCAGTATGAAATAAGTCATTTATAAGACAAGGAAATATTTAAATCTTTTCTATGTGAATACTATATGCAGGGAAATAATATTCAATACGTTTGAATTAATTATTATATGGCCACAAATAGTTAAAATAAAGGGTTTTCACTATAGGCTCCCGGACTTTTTTTACGGTTGAGTTTAATCTGTACAGGATGAATAATTTTTGTATTGCCTGAATCAGGTTATCACGGAAGATCCGAAAGCAACAAAAAATTAAGGAAAGGGAAGTACTGGTCACAAAAGTCCGAAAAGGTCCCTATACTAACCGAAATTGTGTTTAAAGTCACAGTAATCTAATTTTTAGCAGCGTTTTGCTAAATTTAATTCTGTTATTTGACGTATATCTTTAGTTTATAGTCGCAAGTTTAAAAAAATAGTTGGCGACTGAACACTAAAATCATGCGGATATTATCTCCGAAAATGTTTCAGTGATATAACTTAAAATGTTAACTAGTACGTTTGTGCAAATTGTAAAAAAAAATTATTAATTAAAATTTTTTTGGTTGTATATTTATTTGAAAATCACCATTAGGCAAAATAAAGCTGTTGGAAAGGTTTTCTAAATGGTCTTGAAAAAAATCTCCGAAATTAGTTAACCAGGTATTTGTAGACAATTTGTAAAATGATGTAGCAGACTTACATTTAAAGCTACGTAATTTTTCCTTTCATTTAGTCATATCTAGCTCTGTCAAATGAACACAACACTACACTCAACCACCGAGTGAAATACCCAGACACTAACTTTCTGAATCAACACGTACCATTGGGAAAATGTCTGAAAAGTTAAAAAAAAAAAATATATCCGAAATTATTAATAAATTTCATTCCATGAACACCACCTTCTGCACCTTATCAGTATATTTACAATGAAGAAAGAGCAATACATTCGTATCCTGTATACATAAGGTTTTGAACCTACACTCAAAATATTTAACCTTCAAACAAATTAAATTAATCGATAACAGATTTGGTCAAATATTCTACAGTCTTAAAAATGCTAAAAACAATATGAGTCCATTTTTTATCTCCTGCCATAGACCAACCGATTGTAAATAAATATTACACTTTCTCCACACACAACCAATATTAAAAATAATAATAATAACACCTCTGAAAGTATAATAATGACACAAAATTCTATTTTGTTATTGTACTACTTGAACGCTACATTATGTGAGAAAGTTTCTGGTTTTCCTATTTCTGGTCGTTTCTTCTCACTGTGAACCTGTGCTGGTTTTAGTTGCTTGTCTTCAGGGTTGTAGCTGCGTCAGAGGCGAAGATATCACCGAGTGGCTCCTGGTCAGAAGAGTAGTGTGTAGAGCCACGGAATTTTCGCGCATTTATTTAGTCGCAAGCTAGAATGCAAACCTCCACACTGTCGCACTGTGTTCATGATTGGACCGCAGTTATCTGGACACGCCTCTCTACGACCGTGAGCCAACGATGTCCAGCCAGGAGAGAAGTAAGCGAATCAGGTAGTGCCAAATAACAAGGATAAAACTGTTCTTGCTAAGAAATCAACCAATGGGAAAGTAAACATGGGTCGAGCACACCTATAACTTTGAATTCTATCCTGAGGCCAGAGGAATCCGCGAAATTTCCGGGACTCTAGTAGTGTGTAGTGTGGAGTCAAGCGAGCTCTGCAGACAAAAAAAAAACAGACAGTTTTCTTCTGGTTGGCCAGCCAACCAGAAGAGTAGAAGCTAATGATTGGCCAGCTTTCCCAGCCAATCACAGAATTACACCTCCGATTGGTCGAAACGACCAGCCAACCAGAAGAAAGGAGAGGTTCTGATTGGTCCACGGATGCAGCCAATTGGGAAACACTGCCCTCTCCGGCGAGAGTATCAAAAGAGAACTTCCAATAACTTTAATGTCCTAGAGGTCTCGTTGGAAGCGGGTCGTACAGTTTTTTACACCACACGCCACACCCGAGTTTAACTAGGTCGCTTGAAATCTCAGCACACTCACAAGTACACACCCGGAAATTTCGCGGATTCTTCTGGCCTCAGGATAGAATTCAAAGTTATAGGTGTGCTTGACCCATGTTTACTTTCCCATTGGTTTATTTCTTAGCGAGAACATTTTTATCCTTGTTATTTGGCACTACCTGATTCGCTTACTTCTCTCCTAGCTGGGCATCATTGGCTCACGGTTGTAGACGGGCGTCTCCAAACAACTGCGTGCCAATCATGAACACAGTGTGAGAGTGTGAAGGTTTGCATTCTAGCTTGCGACTAAATGAATACGCGAAATTTCCGGGTCTCTACTCACAAGCCTCTAAAGCTCACCTTCACGGAATCCACATCACGTCAGTTGGCCCGATCTAACTGGTGGGAGAGCTTGCCCCCACCCCCCCCCCCCCCCCGGGTCAACGACGACAGGCACAAGTAACATTTCTCTAGCATTACACTACAAGCCAGCGCACACACAGGCCCGTGTGCCAAACCTGTCCCGCGAGACACGTGAGTCTAACAAATGTGTGGGGCACCCCACACATTTGTTAGACTCACGTGTCTCGCGGGACAGGTTTGGCACACGGGCCTGTGTGTGCGCTGGCTTGTAGTGTAATGCTAGAGAAATGTTACTTGTGCCTGTCGTCGTTGACCCGGGGGGGGGGGGTGGGGGCAAGCTCTCTGAATTGCAATGCACAGAGACCTTAAAAAATTCGCGGGTTCATTTCGTGTTATGCAAAAAATTCAAATAATTATACCTTGGTGCTGCTTCTGTCTTTGGTTCACTGTTAATCTGGAGGACTGAGGGCCAATTAGAGGCCCTCACTCGTAAAAGTGTCTAACCACAGGCCATCCAGTCGAGACGACTCACAAGTCAGCAGCCAATGAACAGTTGGCATTTTCCCGTATGTGTAGAGGATATTGGAGTCTATCCTGGAAGTCATTGCACCCGCGAATTTTTCCGGTCTGTAGTAATGCATAGAGACACCTGTATTTCGCGAATACATTTCGTGTCAAGGTATTTCACAAAATACTGTAGCTTTTCTCCTGCGGTTATTGGCTGAGTTCGGTGAGAGGTTGTCGTCCCGCTCTTGACGGGGCAAATGAGAATGTGGTCACCGTACTGCTGCACCCTCACAATTTGCCAGGACTAGAGTCCCGGAAATTTCGCGGATTCCTCTGGCCTCAGGATAGAATTCAAAGTTATAGGTGTGTTCGACCCATGTTTACTTTCCCATTGGTTGATTTCTTAGCGAGAACATTTTTATCCTTGTCATTTGGCACTACCTGATTCGCTTACTTCTCTCCTAGCTGTTCATCGTTGGCTCACGGTCGTAGAGGGGCGTGTCCAGATAACTGCGGTCCAATCATGAGCACAGTGCGACAGTGTGGAAGGTTTGCGTTCTAGCTTGAGACTAAATGAATCCGCGAAATTTCCGTGGCTCTAGCCATGACTCTTAGAAAAAGCTACAGTATTTTGTGAAATACCTTGACACGAAATGTATTCGCGAAATACGGGTGTCCCTAGCAATGCACCGAGCGAGTTTAAGAAACCTCGGTAAGGCAGTAAGGCAGTATGACGGATAGGCGGAGGCAGTAACCTCAGCAGCTGACTGCTCGCTGATGGACGGTGATGTCTTCGCCTCGGACGCGGCTGCAACCCCCAGAGAGCCCAGAGGTTCCAGACGACGGTGTTTGATTGTGGTTGTTGTGGTTGTGGTTGTGCTCGCCAGCGCTGCCACACGACGGGCCCGTCATCGAGGGGGTGTCGCCGACGTACGTGGTCGGCAGCTACGTGAGCGCCAACTGCAGCTCGTACCGCTCCTACCCGCCGGCCGCCATCGCGTGGTACATCAACGGCATCAAGGTGAGTGGCGAACCCCCTCTCCGTCCAGTGTTGCCGGATTGCAAATGTCAATGTCTCGTACCAAGGAGCGAAAATTCTCGTACGACACACAGAAAATCTCGTACACAATGGTATTTGTAAAAGCAAAAGTTTAAATGTTTCTACAATATTTTTATATTTGAGTTACTAGCCTAACAAATCTAAACTAAACAATTTTCACAATCATATGATTTACATTAGTAAAACGTTATTCACAACAATACAATTATTCCTGCCATTCACTCTTTTTAAATTTTTTTTCCGTAAAAAATATCCAGTTTTTTTTTTTTTTCGTTAGTTTAACATACAAAAATTCTCTAAATTGTGAGTTAGGGGTTTTGCATTTAACATTATTCTGACTCTGGGTCATCATTTTCTGTGCTAGACAAATAGACGTTGGCACAAGTCAACGCTGTCGGGCAGGAACTTCACTTAATGGTATTAAGTTACAAAAGAAATGTTATACACTTGTTTTGACCAAATTATACAATAAAACTAATATATCTTACTAGAACCCGTGTAAAAAAAAAACCAACAGTAATAGTGATCTTTAAAATTCTCGTACAAAAGCGTACGAGATCCAACTTTACCTCGTACAACGTACACAGGTTCTAAATTCTCGTACAAATACGAGAATTCTCGTACGTCTGGTAACACTGCCTCCGTCGCGCGCTGCAGTTCACCTGGACGACCGAGCTTTTCTCGGCATTTTTTTTTTTTGGTAAATTGTGTTTTTTTATGAATTATATTTAAATATGAATTACTAGAGACCGGTAAAATTCTCGCGATTTCAAATCCCTAAAGGATAGACTCCATGATCCTCTATGCACTCGTGCAAATTAGCTACACCTGCTGATTGGTTACCGACTCGTAACACCTGTTAACTGGAATGATCGTGATCCGCTAATTCTTCTGTTAAAGATATTTCATTTGCCCTCGAGTCCTTCAGATAAACTGTGGCCCAATCACTGAATCGAAATAATGTCAAAAGTATTTGGACTCTATCCTATCGCGAAATGAATCCGCGAATTTTACAGGTCTCTATGAATTACATACTGATGAAATATGAATATAAATTTTCGAACTTACCGACATAATAATAAGCTGTTTTTTTTTCAAAGATCGTTTAGGCATTTTTACGTGAACACATGAGTTAAAAAGACACAAATAATATAAGTAAACTATTGATTTTCTTGGTCTAACCTCAAACCAAACACTCATTGGCTTAGTGTTGCTTAAAAACGCCATCTACTGGAGTAGCTTTAGTGTTGTCGTGTCGTTAAAGCAGTTAGTTGCTCCCTATTTAAAAAAAAATGGTATTATTGCTCGTCAATAGATGTCAGGAAGAGTCATTTATGTATAAGTTGATTATCGATTTAGTTGTTTATTGAAAACACGCATAAAACGACATTTTCTAGAAATGAATCCTAGCTAGATCGATTTATCGCCCCCAAAACCCCCTGCATACTAAATTTCATGAAAATCGTTGGAGCCGTTTCCGAGATTCAGATTATAAATATACAAGAATTGCTCGTTTAAATATATAAGATACAAGCCCCGCACCTCGTTGCCACCGTTAAGGGGCCCGCCTCGTCAGGGTTGTATATGTGTTAGTGAGGCGGGATGATAAGCGCGACGATCGCTGGTGCTTCTAGCGCGGTGACTCCTCTGGACTGGCGCGCAGTCTTCTCGTCGTTACGGGATAACTGTGAAATTTGAGCGGTGACCGTTAAATTATACGGTGAAGAAATGAAGATAAATGTGTGATGCATGTCTCTTAATTGCTTTCAAGAATCTGCACCGGTTGTTTTACGTCTAAAAACTACTCCGAAAACACGCGTTTTAGCCATTTTCACTCTTCTAAAAAAATACAGTTTAAAAACTTAATCCGAAATCAAAAGTTCTTTTTCGGCCCTCAGCGAACTCTTAAAATGCTTTTCGTAAGTACAGACCTCACTCGCATATCTCGAGTAAATGTGAAATCGCGTTGTTTTCCCTGAAGCTCTGCGCACCGTGTGTGTGCCCGGGTAGGCGGGGCTCTTAAGAGCGTCCTGGTTGCAAAACTGCGAGCGTCGCTCATCCCAACGATGCCTCTCATTGGCCGTCATTTAGGGAAGGAGTTGGAAGTTGTCAGGAGATGAGGATGCTGTGACTTGGTTAAAGTGCCCCGCCTACCCGGGCACCAGGGCTGTACACTTTTAAAAAATTTTCACTTTCAATCTACGAATAATACTGGTTACAAATTATCCCCATGAACCGTCGAAAATTTTACTGCTTTTTTTTTCGGTAATCTACAGAAACAGATCACACACTTTCTTTGAACCTGAATCCAAATTAATGTTCTTGAATTACTACTAAAACTGGGTAAGTACACTCTTCATTTGTGCACGCGTTATGTTATCTTTGTTTAGAATTAAACGTACAACTCGTAATTCAAAATTTGCCTTAGTTTCTAAGGAGATTAAGTTATTTGAAACAATGAATATCTCTATGTTTATTTCAGATTAATTCTTCATTGAAAAGTCTGTAAATTTACTGTAAATTTCAACAGTGAGGCCAGGGTTTGATGAAGGAGGGGATCCAGTATAATCATTAAGTCAATTTTTACGAGTGAGAATTATTTTTAATATAAATTTTGGAAATTTTAATACAAAATTGTTTCTCACACTAAAATCTCAGAAAATCGTTGACACTCGTACTCCAACGTTTACACATAGAATTTAGAATTAGTTTTGTTTTTGCTTGAGAAAAGTTAACTGAACATTTTTAGTATAGTTTATTTGTATTAAATTGTTTTAATACTTTTTTCTTATGACAATAATTGTTTGATTTCGTTGAGACAATTCATAAGTACATACATATTAATTATGATAAATACATGAAACACACATGTCAAAATTTTAGGAAAGACTTACTTAGAGAGGTACGTGTGTGCAAACTGGATTTAAATATATGTAGGTTGTATTTGAGAGCACAATTTCTGCAATTTCTGTGTATGAGGGCTGTAACATGGAGGAAATGCAATAATGTTGCCCACTTAGGATTACAAAAATATTTCCAATATGAATTTTTTTGTAACATTATGTAATAAAATTGCTATTATATTGTAATTTGGTTTTCGCGTGTTTTATCTACTTCTTTTAATTTCCGATAAGGAGGGTCTTTGTCCCTGGGGCACACAGATGGTGTGTTGAGCTTCAGAAGAAACCATGCAAATTGAAATCTACTCAAGATATCCGAGTGTGGTCTGTTTACGGAAGGCATTTAAGGATAGCTAGCTGAGGGCAAAAGAGTAAAAAAAAAATCAAACTTTTTTTTTAAATTTTAAAACAATTAAATAAAAAAAACAGTAACTCAAATTTCCATTTTTCTTTTCTAAAGCGAAACTGTTACTTAAAAATTCTATGTGTAAACGTTGGAGTACTAAAAGTCTGCGATTTGCCTGACATTTTAGTGTGACAAACATTTTTCTCTTTAAAATTCCAAAAAATTACATTACAAATAATACTCCCACAAAAAAAAATAGATAATGGTTATACTGGATCACCTAAGTCACAGTATCCCATCTACTGACAACTTCCAACTGTATTTTTAGATGAATGTAAATTGCTAAACACACATGATTTCAGAGTATTTTTCAGGCATGAAAAAAACCTGTAAGAGATTCTTGAAAGCATTAAAGGGAATTTCATTACACATTCTTCTTCATTTCTTTTCCTTATAATGTTAAGGTTACCACTCAGATCCCATATTTGCTCTACATATGACGAGAATACTACACGTGGGTCTACAGCTTTGTGCTTATGGGCGATAGTGCGCTAGAAGCACCAGCGAGCGTCGCACTTATCATCAAGCCTCAAAAAACATGAATCCAACCCTCGATTCACTTCTTTTTCTACCTCACCATCACCATATTGCAATACCAAGGACGTGGCTGAAATTATGTTTTACCACGTCTGATGATGTTTAGTTAAGTACGTATTAGAATAACCCTTTTTAAATACTCTTTGAAAGATTTGTGCAATGGGAGTGCATGACTTGATGTAAGCTTTTAGATATACGCCATTGTTTAGCAATGGCGTATGTCCAAAAGCTTACATCAAGTCCTATTTAAACACGTCAACCTTTTAAAACTACGGTACTTAGAAAAAACATTTCCCGAATGCGGACACCACATTTCATCCAATGTTTTGGGTGTCCCGCAAACATGGTTAGAACTATCCGCTGGACAAAAAACGACTTCACGTAGATTCTTTGTAGTAACGTTTGCAATGGCCACCCTGTAGTATCTAGAACGTGTTACTGGTTACTGGTCAAACAAAAAATGAGCTCAGCATGCTGAAGTTGAACTAAAAATACACTTAATTTAAAACATTACGACACTTTTCTGAAATTTCTAGCAAACCTGTTTTCTTATTATTTTTTGCCTAAAAGCCCAATTGATACTTACCAACTTGTATGAATTTTTCCCGTTTTATGTAGGTAGCATCATAAAATTATACGTTTCTACGGTCATATATGTTTTTTTTCTGAAAAAAAGAAATAATTAAAACAAATTTGAATTTTTTAGTAAGTCATTATTTACAAGTTAAATGAACATAAATTATGCATATGTCATCTGTTCCCTAATTGGCTGCTACTGGCCACTTACCAAAAGCATAAAACTTTTCTTTGATCTCGTACAAAAGGGCAGTTTGTGGGAGTAATGGAATTCAATATTTATTTAGCGTGCGTAATGTTTATTTTGTTTTAATATGCCACCACGTAAAATAAATTTCTACGTGGATCACTGTTTAATGATGCAAGGATTTATAATTGCGATTGTGGCATGTGCTGTAAGCTTTATAACATTCGGCTGTGGCTTCAATAAAGTACGTAGATAGTTTTTGTTGGAATGGAGACACCGACCGGGTCGGGATCCAGGATTCGCGGCCATCTTGGATTACGTCACGTCCCGTGGACATCTTTGATTACGTCATTTCCGGCTGCCATTTTGTATTATGTCACTTGCGGCGGCCAATTTGGATGATCTTGAACTTTGGACCCAGTGGCTATCTGGAATTTTATCCGCCCTTTTGTTTTCTAGAACGTTCCGCCATTTTAAAAATTCTAGAATTTATTAACTCAGAAATATAAAAAAATCAAATTTACAAAAATATTCACTTGTAAAATTTTGATTTAGAAACACGATGACACTATCATCGAGTGCCCCACTCCTTTGCTTTGAACTTTTCGTCACGATTATATCATTGAGCTCCCCAATCCTGTGCGTTGCACTTTTCGTTACGGTTATATCATCGAACACCATACTCCGAGATTCTCACTTTTCGTTATGCAGGCACCGCCAGGATCGGTTGGTGGTAGCCACCTAGTTTTTGTTTAGTGGAGACCACCATCTTAATTTCATCTAATGAATGTCACATATCTTTGTTTATGGTGTTGGTTCCTAACGTATGTAAGACTCACTCTTCCTTGTTCACGTAAGGTCGTGTTTATATTTACTACCAGAGTTCTTATAAATCTTTTAGACCAAAAAAAAATATATATATTTTTTAAATCCACAAATAAACCACAACTTCTCAACCTTTTTGTTAATTAAAGTGATTGTGGCCATCATTTTGTCTTAAAGACATAATCATATGTAGTATTTGTACGTATAGTCTGAGATATGCGCTACCATATATTAAATTAACCATTTCATCGATGCGGATTCGATGGTTAAAGTCAAGTAATTATACTTTGTGGAAGGGAATGGAATTCAATGTTTAATGATGCAAGTTTTTTTTTTTAATTCTCGCAATTCTTGTTGTTCATTCTATTATTTCCCGAATGTTTGGTTTTCGCGCGTTTAGGTAATCGTGACCAAAATGAAAGGTTGGTTGAGTTACTTCAGCTACATTTAAGATACTCAGAAATAGGTTTGAAAAAATATTAAAAATCGCAAAATAGTTTGTTTTGTTTATATTGCGACGCGAGAGGTTTCACGAGCGAGCGGGAAACCTCGTGCATGTTCGGGAAATGACCGGGGGTCAGTGGGTGCCTGGGATTCACGACTCGCAACAGCAGGGCTGTCCCACAAAGGCGGTCACCCCACCCTCCTCCCGCCTCCGCCGCCCACAGCCGTGAACACCCCTGCGGGTAGCGACGCAATTGGCTGCTTTGTCGGGGCGCCGCGGGGCGACCCCCGCCCCCCTCTCCCATGCACGCGCGGAAGTCACGTGACACCCCGTCGCCCGCACGGCGCGTTCCGGCCAATCAGGGGACACACCCGAGCCTCGCCAGAATGGTCGCGTACCCTTTCTTTCAGGCAATCATGACGTGTTTCATAAATAATTATCAACTGAATCTCGTTCACAGCCGGTAGATTGAAGTAAAGACTATATAACTCATCAGAACGTAACGAAAAAGTGCAACGCTCAGGAGTCGGGGTTTTCGATCTGGAAAAGGAAAAGTGGTTTGGGAGTTAGTGAACTGGGAGGTGTTTGGGCACCCTGTTTGAAACAAATGTTAAACCTCAATTGTGATACTCCCTTGATGGTTTTATATATTTTTTAAGGTAAATATTCACTATATAGTTTTATAGCTCAAGAGAAATTATTTAAGTGAGAAGTTTTAATACTAACGCGCATGGCAGCTACGCGAGAATTTTTTATTTTGACTTTTTAATATAAAGAAGTAACAAAAAATTTAAAAAAATTTACCATTTTAAGATTTCGCCAATTTTATTTTAACCTTAAATTTGAAATTTTACGTTATTCTTTTAATTTAAACATATAAATTATAAGTAGCAAAATTAAAAAAAAGTTACATTAAATTTTGGTAGCGATTAAAATAGATATGTATTTTTTATATTTATTTATATTATTTTAATGAAAACCGTTAGTGTTGCTGAATTAAATTTTTTTGATTTTGTTGTGTTTGGTGCATTTGAGCAAAGTTTTTAGTAATATAGCACCAGTTATAAACGAAAATTTAAAAAATTTTGATACTAGCCGCATTGCTACCTTGTGAGTGGTAAACAAGTGTCTGATAAATGCGCACGAAAATAAACCTACTTATTCGCCTACCACGAGAGGGTCGTGGGTTCAATCATAACACTTCATGGCCCAAACTTGAGAGCAGGGAGTCGGTACCTTAGTGTTTCAGAGACTACTTTGATATTAGAGATGCCACCACTTAAAGTCTTTGTGCATGATCGTGTGACGTAGAAACTATATCCAAAACATCTCCGCTCAATACCTTGTGAGCTTACCTAGTGTAATCATTCCTGACGGTTAGTCTAAAATAAGTTTGAAATTGCTTGCCTTCGTGATAGCTATTGATATTTGGGAGAACGACTTAGCATTTTCATTCAAAATTTCTGCCACACTCCTGTAAAAATGTCATCGCGTGAAAAAAAGTGAATGTTTATAAAAATATTAGGACAGGAATTTTCACTGATCTACGCACACTATAAACTTTGGGTTCTAATAAATAAATTTAAAAATAAAATAAACCCATATGAATATAATTTACATTATATCGTGTTCATTAAATGCCATAAAAATGTACAAATATTTTAATTTACTGACATTTTATGAAAACGCAAATGAATATTCTCATTTATTTAGTCAAATTAAAATTTTTTTACGAATATGTACAGCACATTTTTACCAATAAAAGTGTATTTTAAAATAAAATTGTATAAATACATTTAAATGTAAGATAAAAATCGTTAATTACTATAATTTTATATGTAAATATATGTAATTTTACCAAATCCTGAAGTAAGATTTGTTTTTCTAGAAACAGTTTTGAAAAGTGAAAAATTTTTACTTGATTTTCTCTATCACAGGAATATAAATTAGAAAAAAAAATTAATTGTTTTTATGATTAATGTTATGAATCTATTAAAAGTGTAAATTATATGGTGACGTGACTCCGTCAGACGTCCCGCGTACACCTATACACAACACAATAAATAACCTATAACATTGGGGGGGGGGGGGGGGGGGTTAGTTAGGCAGAGTCGAGGTACTAGAGATCAAGTCTTCTCCCCATACAGGGAGTGTAGGGAACGATTTATGCACTGAAAAGAAACATTATTAATCCATTCAAGCACAGGTTTTATTCACTAGGATAACATTAATTAAACAAATATTTAACAAATAAATTAATAATAAATCGGATAACAAATGAATTAATAATAAATAATTTAACAAAGAGATTAAAGATTTAGTTACAACGAAATTAATTACGTTAGCGTACACAGCACGCTACACTACACAACATGGCAGCCTTCTAGTCATTAGCACCCACTCAGATTAATTGTGCTACAACCCAGCACATATCTGCTCGCATCAACCTGGTACCGCGCCTGTTTACATTTAAATCACATTAAAAAAAAATAAAAGATCATACTAAAAACTACGTTACTTCAAATTACCACATTGAATTTAGAATCGGGACGAAGACCGCCCGAGAAATGATTGTGGCGGACGAGCCATGGCTAACCACTTACCCTCTGACTGGAGACGGAGAAAAGTTGTTTCAAACCGACGTGGACCCGGCTTCCAGAGAGGTCCCCAGGCAAAAAGCCTCGGTCCCTCCCTGGAAGGAGGTTTTAACTACAAAACTAGGCCACCCAAACAAAAAAAAAAACACGAACACCGGGAAAACTTAGCCACGGGGAAAATGGCTGTCCCTCCCTCCCGCAAGGAAAAAAAAAAGACGAAGACGACAGTTCCTTCTGCGCAGGCGCGAGCGAGCTCTCCCTCCCCCTCTTGCGCTGTTCGATTGTTTCT
The DNA here is from genome assembly GCF_032445375.1 of Bacillus rossius redtenbacheri. NCBI lineage: Eukaryota > Metazoa > Arthropoda > Insecta > Phasmatodea > Bacillidae > Bacillus > Bacillus rossius. Next base: position 29,443,981 of record NC_086338.1, on the reverse strand, counting down.
GCCTACGTTTCCAAATTCGGACGCCAGATGGCAACACTAATCAGGACAGAGTCCTCGAAACTAGTACACAAAGCTGAAAATGACAGAGACAAACAAAATCGACGTTACACAGCGGGTTTTTCTGGAACGGCGTGTTGCAACCTCTCGGCGGGCCCTGGCCAGCGACCCGCGAGAATTAGCAAATCACGCAGCCTCGCAAAAGCCCGCAGTGCCTGCAAACAAACGTCGCAGCAACCTATATTTCACTACCCGCGTGTCGAAATCAACCGGCCGAGCCTGGAAACGCGCACGTACACCAACACGTTAACCTAACGAGATACAAAAGTAAAATAAATTTAAGAAAAAAAAGTAATGAAATTTTCAGACCGTGACAATATGAAAAAAGCGAAACAGATCCAAACGCTAGCCCAATTATATATATTTAACTTAATAACACACTATTTCTTAAATTACGACAGTCTAAATATCTGTCCACAAATTGGTCACACATTCGTAACTCCGCATTCTTAATCTTCTTACTGGAGCTCGGCTTGAAAGTTGCTCTCTCTGCTGTTCGTTTCTTACCTCGCACCTCCATCCCAACACACAGCCTCGTCCGCCGCTCACACAACACCGTCCCGGATGCTTCGATCCCTGATGCTCCTATCTTCGCTCCCGAAGCCCGTCGCTCGTCGCTCGTCGCTCGTCGCCCGCTATCGCTCGCCAAGGGGTCACTCACCCTCTGCGCTTCACTGCCCTCAGGTCATACTCCCCATATATGTACTTCTCAACCCCACCCTGAAAAGGTCTCGGAACCCTTCGAAGCGTTGCGTCATCGAAATTCTCGAACTTCACACTCGAAGCTGGGAGAAAAGTGGCGTCCTAGACACACCACTTCACGCAGTCGAGTGTCTGGGAGCATGATGAACCCTCGAGAGACGTAGAGAGAAGCGCCGCTGCTAATCGGATCACCATGTAGATGTAATAGAGGGACGGGCGCTACTGGCCAGCGTCGTCACTGCTGTCCTTGTAACAATGTTGTAACGAGTCGAAAACAGGTTTGAAATCGATAGCCCAATTAAGCAAGTAAGGTTTTTATTTATCAACTACTATTTAAACTATTGATTCAATTACAAAACTTAACAACTATTTCCCAAATTATTTACCCTTTCATTTAGTCCACAGTTTACTCTCTCCACTGGGGCTTGAATCGACAGTGGATCTCCCTACTATCCGTCTCTTCCCGTGCATCACTGTACCAGCACACTACCTCTCACTACTCATTCGTCCGTCACACACAACACAGTCCCGATACATCAGTATTCGTACACGAAGCCCATCATTCATCCGGTTTTGCTAAATAAGGGTTCAATCCCCCCCCTCTTCAATTTACTGCTTCAGATACTGGCGTCACCATTTTCATACCACACAGCCCCCTTCTGGAATTGTGTCGCACCCTTTCCGAATGTCGCATCATCGGTGTTGACTTGACAGCCGAAGCTCCCAGAACAACAGGGGTTCTAGTTATACCACTTCCTGGAGGCGGGGCTCTGGGAACATGGCGAACCCTCCACAGCTGCTGAGAATTCTTCGAAATCAATGAGAAAAGCCACGTGGAAGGGGTAGGTGTGGGGACGAGGGTAGCGAGGTACCATTGCTAATGGGATTAGGTGTGTAATGGATACACTCCCCACCCGCAGGCAAGCGCATAAGCTGGCTGGCTAGCGTCTCGCTAGAGTATCGTAACACTGCCCCTCCTTAAGCATGTTCGTCCCTAACAGACAACACAACTCTTCCGATCGTCCTCTCTTTCCTCTCTGGATGTGTTGTACTACTTTATCAACGCATTTTAACGCACTTCGTACGAGCCTTTCCATGTCGCTTGATATTTAGGGCATTGGTTTTTTTTTTTGTGGGGTGTGTAGCAATACAAAATCGACCTTCCTGAAATCCTTTCGAGTTAACTTCAGAGAGTATGTCGTCTTCATCTGGTTCGTCGCTAATAGAAGGTTTTTACGAGCCTCATTGTGTATTAGTGTCGTATGCACACTACCTGGCACTACTTACTCGTCCGTATGCACAAAACACAGTTCTGAATGTTTCGGTCCCCTATGCACCAGTCTCCGCACACGAAACCAGTCGCCCTTCGTCTGCTTTTGTTCACGAAGGTATCACTCGCCCTCTTAACTTCACCGTTTCGGATGCTGTATCGACATTTTCATACCCCTCAGCCCCTTTCTGGAATGTTCCCGCGTCCAATCGAAGTGTCGCGTCGTCATCAAGGTCGACTCGACACCCGAAGCTTCTAGAACAATGGCGTTCTAGTCACGCTACTTCGCGCAGGCGGGGCTTTGGGTATATGCCGAACCCTCCATAGCCGCAGATAATTCTCCGGGCTCAATGAGAAAGCGTTAAGGAATGGGAGCAGTGGGTGGAGGGGGGAAGCGAGGCGCCATTGCTAATTGCATTAGGCGTGTAACGAGATCGCGTCACCCGCAGGCAAGCGCGCGGACTAGCTGGAGAGCTTCTTGCTAGAGTCTCGTAACAATATAATTGCCACGTGCTTTTAGCTATGCAAAATTGTTACGTTGTTGAAATTTAAAAAAAAATAATAATTATGCTGTATTGTTTTTGAATGTACGCATATAATTCAAGTTTTTTTAATGATACTGGAGTAAATACGTTAATCCCGGAATAGAGTATATAAAATGCACGCATGTGGATACGGAAGCGTATGGATAGGATGGGCAGTGGCCATCTCTTCCGTTTACGTTATTGCGTGTAACCAATAGAAGCTGAGTATTTGGCCGATGTTTTATGTGAAAGAATAATTGTACGATTAGTGGTCTGTCATTAACTTGTAGTTTATTTTTATAATGAATGTAAATTTCCGATCGTGTTACGTCCGTTATAAATACAATTTTTTTTAAAGAAGTGGTAACTTGTTATTAATATTGGTCACAAATTTGCAAACAATCTCACTGGTAACTGTTCGTTACATTCCCGTGCATACTAAAAGCAGCAGGCTGATAGTGAAACATAATTATCTTGTGCTTCCGCTATCCGTTTTTGAAATAAATCGGGGATGTGATTTTCTGAAATACTGCCAACCTACCTGACTGTGTAAACAGGCTTATTTTTTCCATTGCCAATTTGTGGACCGTCATTAATTCCAAAAGTTAATTTCTAACAGCCTGAATGAAGGTTCGTGCGAAAAATGTGGTTGCGCTGTCAATATCTAGCCACGACAGTGCCTGATAGTAGATTGTTTTGTGTCAAAAACGGATGAAGAAATATTTATTGTCTTTTATTTAAATATTTATTCCATATCATATTTATATATATCGAAACATAGTTATTTATTGTGAGGTAAATATGTTATTTTCTCCACTAGGTTTCTGAAAGAAAGTTCAAAATAATTTGTTTTATATTAAAACTAGTTAAATAGTTTTATTTAATTTTATTATTAATAAATATAGATATTTCGTCTTTAAATTAATTAACTGAATAAATTATCCACCACGCTATTAAAGAAAGAAGTGGACTGGGAGTTTCGAAAACCTATCACCGTAGCTAGAACAAAAATGTCTCGCTCTGTATTTGCAAGTATCATTCGTGTCATTTAACATGTCTCAAATTTTAAAGTTCTCAAAATTAGCATAATTCGTGTGTATATCTTTCTGCCACTGTTCTTCTGTCAACGCTGTTCGTAAACAAACATCACGTGATGCTTCGCCAGCGACTGTTGGGGAATGGTTACCATAACTGTTATTTTCGAAAACTGTCGCATTTGAGACAAGTTACATGGCACAGACTATGTACCGGAACACGGCTTGAGTGTGTGTATCATCTCTGCTAGGGTGGATGAACCCGAGCGTGTATGCTATTATGGGACAAAGGGGGTACGTAGATAGACAGAGAGAGTACTGAGCTTGTGCTACAACCTGTATCGAATCGACGTGTTTCGCGATCACCGCCTCCCTTGTGTGTGGTTAGGCCCTCGCGCGCCTGTGTGAGTGTGTAACCCCTCTGTTGACCCGATAAGCTCTGCGTGTTGGGAACAATTCCTGCGCGCAAACACTGCTGTGGACCCCGCCTTCCCCCGTAGGGGCGTGATTGAGAAACGTACAGTTCACTGACCCCAAGTCAGATGCCAGATTATTCCACATTCGTGCATCTTCACGTTATTATTGCTGTTGTGAAAGTGTTAGGCGGGTTGTGTTAGACTGTTACACAAATCAAATATTAGTTAAAAGTCGTTTAGCCACAAAATCTGTGGATGTTATCGGCAGAATCGAATAAATTAAATCAAAACATAACTTCGTGTAATGAGTCATTTTTCTTAAATGTTTGGTTAGTTTCCTGTGCAAAATATTTTGGTTGTTTTAATGTATGATGAAATTTGTCAAGTTATTCATCCCTATAAATTTGATTGCACACTTTATATTTAGATTCTTTGTCATCGATGTCGGGGTCAAAACAAACACAGCCAAACTTTCAGGACAAGCGCAACATTAGTGATAGATGTGTTTCTGTTTCGAGTGAAATATAAATCGGGAAATGTTATAATGCACCATTCTTGAAACCAGCAAAAGTAATTTCTAAGTCAAAAATTAAATAACCGTATGATTAATGAATGATTACTTTCTCAGCTCACCACATAACAGCGCCATCAACTTGACGAGGCGATCACTACGCCATCTCGTGTTGGGCGGCTCTATTATTATTCTTACTGACATGAGAAATCCCTATGGTTCCGTAACTTCTATAAGTATTTCATATCTGGATGACCGAACTTCTCTCGGAGGTCTAATGAAGTAATTTTGTGCAAGAAAAAAAATACGAACAGCTGCATTTATGATATTTTTATTGCAAGTAACTAATAATAAATAACCTGTGATAATAAAATTAATAAACTATTATTACCTTAAATTTTCATGAAAAACATAAATATTCTTGGTAAAATTAAGAAGTCAAAATATTTTCTCTTTAATAGCGTAATCAGTATCTAAGAAATACAGTCAGCCGTGCTGTGGTCTTTCTAATTTTCTTTAAAATTTCTGTTTTGGATGAGCTGCCATTTAATTTTATGGTAAACTTGTCCACCATAAATGAAACCTTAAATTCTATGGTTATTTATTGTTTGTGTTCGTCTACGTTGAAGGATGCATTTAGTTTAATATTATTTTGTAAACATCGTTAGAATATCAAGGTTTAAAAAGAGACGTAGAAATTGAATTTGGAAATTATAACGATTCAAATTATTATTTTTTTTTCATCCAAAGATCAATCACCAAACATCTTATTTAGGAGATTCCAAAATGTTACATTGAAAAATGCATATCGCCGTTGCAGATACACATAACATAAAACATTCCAATGTTTTGGTACAGGACTTCTGCACTTTGCCTGTTTGTTAAGTTTTTGTAAAACATTCAAACAGTAGGATACATCTGAGGCCTTGATTTCAGAGATTTTTGAACACGTCCTATCTTAGCAGCGCATGAGGGTGAGTCGATGGCCGTATTTCTTGATTAAAAACAACGTTATGTTTAAAATCAGCTGTAACATAGCCACTGTCAGAACATTTAACCTTTCAAATACTAACAGAACTTTCAGACTGCCCGAAATGTGAAAGTGGAAATTCTTTCGTTTTCGTGGACAGCCTCTGCGCATAATGATAAGAACTGTTTGTTTAGACATATTGTTACGAGCATACTAGAGGTGGCGCCGTGAGGCAGGCCAGTGGGCCTAATGGCCGATCGGCTGGCCCGTTGGTCTCGGTGGGGCGCGGTCCATTAGCGCTGCAGCACGTCCATTATCGTATTAGCAACGGTTCATCGCTTACGCCCCTTTTTTTGCGTGTCATCTATCTTAAGCGCTACCTCATTAAACCATATGTCCCTCTGGAGGATTCTGCGCGCCTCCGAAGCGTTCCGCGTGGAGTAGCGTAACTAGGACGTCACTGTTCTGGAAGCCTTGGATGTCAAGTCGACTCTGATGACGCGACACTTCAAAGGGGTGCCAGACCATTCCAGAAGGGGCCCGAGGGGTGTATAAAACAGCCAAGTCCACCTCCGATGAAATGAAGTGAAAAGGGCGAGTGACCCCTTGGTGAGCGATAGTGGACGACGAGAGACGGGCCTCGTCTGCAGAGACTGGTGCATCGGGACGAGTGAGTAGTGCGAGGCAGTGTGTTGGTACACAGGTGCGAGATAAGAATCCAGCGGTAGGGAGATCCACTGTCGAACCGAGCTCCAGTGGGAAAGACAACTGTGGACTAATTGAAGGAGTAATACACGTTAAGTATAGTAATTTAATTATTAGTTTAATTGTATGTAATAATTGAAAACAGTGTTTAATCAGTTGAGCTTATCATTTTCTAATCGGTTTTTCAACTCGTATTAATTTACAATACTAATTGGTGATGATACATTTATCGGCTCGTCAGTTTTAACCAAAAATATCAGAAACAGTAAACAAATAATATGGCAAACATTAATGTTAATACAGGCACAACAGTGGCGCATTAAGGTGTAATTTATTTTATAGCTTCATTTAAATTGGTACTCGATGACTAATGCGACACGCAAACTCTTTCTTTATAATGTAATAACATTATTTTCTATGAATGTGTTCTAAGATGTACACATTTCCTTGGATAATTACTGGCGTGATTACAATTTAAATTTAAATTTTTGTTCCTGAACGCAATTTTTCATGGAGTTGACCCCTAGCTGGACCGATTTATTGACATTAAATATGGCTCCTGGCAACAGTAAAACAGTTACACACTATAAAGAATAACTAAAGGGGCCTGAATATAAATTTTATGCTTGAAGAATTAATGCATTGACTACAGACTTGACAACCGATGTAGATATTTAAGAAATCGATTTCATCCATCGTTACTCGAAACGATAAGTGGTATCTGAGTAAGCTGCCAAATGAATCACACTTGTTACTGGAGCGATTCGTTTACGGTGACTTGTTTATTCTATTGCGAGGAGGGAGAGAGAGAGAGAGAGAGAGAGAGAGAGAGAGGAGAGAGGGATAATGGTGTGCGAGGAAAGGAGATATTTAGCACAGCAACCTGACCTTCAGGAGAACACAGTGCCAACAAAGCTGTGCGCAGTAGTTAGTTTTAGAAGCTAGCGCGTATTTGTCTGCACTCGCGTGGCATGGCCGTGATTCAGTTCGGCTTCATCCTGCGTCTGACAGCTGCACAATCATGAACATGAACATGCAATCACGCGTTTGTACGCTTCAGACTGTTCGTGCGTAATTATAACTTGATAAATGTAATAACGGAGTTAAAATTCGTGTCCAACTCATTTGCTTCCGAGAGGTTTGCCTTGCTTATCCGAAAATGTTATTCTGAACAAGTCACAGCACAAGAAAAAGTTGCAAGATTCTTTGTGCAAAGCTCACTTATCGACGCACTTGAAATTTTTTATTGGAGCTGCCTTGAAAAAAATAATTTCATTTTGAAGTTAATTACGTGTTGTAGCAACATATTCATATTTAAAAGCCAAAAATTTACAGATTATAAAACGAATTAAATTATTGTTTCTCTTTTATGAATGTCGCCAGTGATTTTTGTTTTAACATGGCCAAGAGGTCAAAAATCTCATATTCACACATTCACGTAATTACTCAATTCCTTTTCACGTCAACATAATGTGTTAACCTGTTATACACTGACAGGTCCATCCAGAAGGCGGCATGTTGAAGGAGGCAGAGGGGAAATTCTCTGCTCCGGGCTGCAGGGGAGGCCCCGTTTAGTTCCGAGATTGTTGATTGATTTCATAGGAAACCCTACCAGTCATTCGATACTTGCAGATCACATTCACCTTTGTAGACACGACAACATTTACGAACTTTCAGATCTTTTCAGAATATCTAGAGTTTAAAAAGGTTTTACTGTTCACACAGACCTGCCGGGTTTATAACCAGCAAATGTGAACACCATCGTCGCTCTCTGTTCAGAGTTCCACACAAACATGATCCTTAAAAAAATATATGAATTCAATTTTTCAAAGCACTCTGACCGGTAATAACCACGTGAAACCAAAATAGCAGAGACAGAGCTAAACCCAAATTTCATTGAGGATGGATTTGGGATTGATAAACCTAACATTTAACATTTAACAATAACCAACAACAGTGAAAAATAAGGTAAATCAAAATATTAAGCGTAGAATATGTGACCTGTTTATGCAAATGCATTAAGAAATATCTTTATCAAAAAAAATATAACATTAAAATTAGTATACATTAAAAAATATACATATACAATAATAATACCAAAATCAAACAAAAGGCAGACAGAATAATATCATTAATTTACCAAACTTTCTAATATGTACTCACGAATGGAATAAACATTTCAGATATTAAGAAAAGTATTAAAGTTCTAAAAAGGCCTTAAAACCAATACTACAATATATATCAAAATACAAATACGCCGCGTTGCTCCACAAATAAACGACCTAGTAGAAATCTCGCAAACTAATGTTAACATTCACTTCGTAATTTATCGCAGGCACAACATTTCTGTAGATTCTTCGACAAGACTCAAAAACTGACAGTCAAAATCAATGTCTTTAAAAGCAAATAACTACGAGGCAATTTCGGTAATCTCAACATCAAATAGCTCTAGCCCCAACATCAAATTTTGACGGTAATTTTCCTGAACATATACGTTATCTTCATAAGTAACATCATTTAAAATTACGTGAGCAAACATGCGCAAACATACTGTAAAATATTAGCAACAAGTTGCAGTACCTGGCATTGCCCGGTCTTAACACAGGTTGAAGGGGAGATTTTTCGAAATCAGATGTAGACAGTAATAATTGTCTTCTTAATTTGAATTTCCAGTGTGAAAAATAATTTATATCACTGGCAGAACCCGGTAGACGTTGTTCTGACAGTGCATAGTTATTAACTCTATAAATCTAACAATGGATGGTCTGTATGTAATCTATACTCTATAAAGCACTATATAAAAAGTGTAAAAATGAAAGATAACTGATACTGAAAATATTCCATTATCTAGATAATGCTCGGCATACGTTGCAATGCCTCATTCAACTTTGTTTTGTAAATGGTCTGAGGTAGGTAAACATATACAAAGCATCTCTCTGTCTCTCTAAATATATATCTTTATCTCTCTTTATCTCTATCTACGTCTATGTATCTCTCTATCTCTATTTATATCTCTATCTTTACATATACCCATCTACATCTCCCACTATTTCTATCTTTATTCTTTATAAACCAATCTCTATACCAATCTCTATAACTCTCTATATATGCCTCTATATAGGTCTATATATCTATATAGTTCTTTATCTAACTCAATTTCGTTCCCGTACCTCGCTCTATCTCACTCTATATTATCACATTATCTCTCTCTGTCTCTCTTTTATATAGTGTGCTCTCCTCCTTCTTAGAGGACGAACACACTATCCTTACACCCCACGCGAAACATCACAAATATCCTCAATTATTTTACTAATTTTAAATAACACCTTTTTAAAGAAAATATCTCCAACAGAGGTCGATGAAAAAGCAGAGCTGAAAGTATCAAACAAAAGCAATGCATTCGGATTGGGCCGACCGTACAAAGAAAACCATCGTTAAACAATTTCCATCTATTGTTTATTTTATAAGAAAAAACGTAAAAATTCAATTTCTCGTACTCAAAACCATCAAACTGTGAATAGGATACTTGACTATATAATTCGCTAACAAGACTTTATAATGATAAAATATTATAAAAATATATGCATTATACAGGGACACATTTTTACGATGTTACAAAAAATCGCAAATTACCTAGTGCCAGGATTATAAAATAATTTTTTATATACCAAAGTGTATCCATAGCAGTTTAACCAACAAGCGATTAAAAGAATTATTATAAGCCAATATTTATAGTTACTATAAAAATACAAAAGTTATAATAATAATTTATTATAAATTACTATATCAAAACTCAAGTTCAAACTTTATTCTTTATGGGGTCCCTTTAAAATTAATCATTTAAAATGCGGTGTCACTTCCTAACACATTATCTGTTCCTTCGCGCGAAAGAAGAGCCAACTTACTTTCTGACGACTTGTTCTGAGAGTATTCACGAAAAGTATTCAAGCCAACGATTCTTCTTTCCAAGATCTACAGTGGTATAATTCCAGAGGTAAACTTCATGCCCATGCAAACGACCATCAACACCGTCCGAGTCCCACCAACTATATCGGACCAGAATGTACTCACAAAATTACTGCGTCGCAGTTTGCGAAAAGCATTCGCAAACCATTCCAGGATTCCCATCGTCGAAAGCAAGTCTTTTTGAAAACACACAGCCATAGTTCTTGTCCTGCAGGCCGAGCCTTCGGACTCCCAGGCCGCCGCCTCGTTCACAGACATTCCCGCGGACCGCAGGTCCGAATCCCGCCGCGGCCGATTAGCGAGTGTCTCAGCTGAGCGTTTGCCTGTCTGTTCGCAAGCCAAAGCCCCTTTACTTTCTGACGTCGAAAGCCGTGCACTCGAGACGTTCTTGCGCGCACCCGGAAACCGCTACAACCGCGTGCGTGTGTGAGTGCGGTCGCTCGGCGGTGCTTAGCGCGAGTCATCGCAGTGCTCGCCACCGCCACTTTACCAGTCTTGTACGTCCGGACTCCCAACCTCACTTAGCGCGGGCCATCGTAGATCGCGCACAAGTTCACCAAAGTTTTTTTTAATGTTTTTTCCACAGCAAACAACGCCGCCTACTTATGCCAGCGAAGATTCCTAGCAAAGTTCCACCCACAAAGCAATAATATTACTGAATGTCTTTAAATCTACAAATACGTTAAACATAAAAACCTATAGAAAAGTATTCTTCAAAAATTACTAAAATATAAAATACAATAATCATTTTAAAATTGCAAATTTAACAAGTAAGTAGTTTTCCCTATTTAAGAAAGAGAATTGGCCACAATATTTTTTTCAATTATATTGTGTCATACGTGTGCACTCATACAACGAAAACAGACGAACTGCTGCTAAACCACATGAAATAAACACATTTGTTGAAACGACACTCAAGTTACCTATTTTTATATCACATACTAACTGAAATGTCGCTGTTTGTATTTTATTCAATCAATATGTAAATTATGGCTGTTTCTATTTATTTAATTTCAATTTGGTAATGTGTGTGCACTCACACAACGAACACACATGTCCTGCCGCTAAAATATATGAAATACAATCATTTGTTGAAATGGTTCGTGCACCACCTATTCTAAAACAGTTGCACTAACTCAGAAACCTTGGCGTGCATGCGCATAACAACTCACCCAAATTTCATCGCAATCGGATGAATGGTATAGGAACGCATGCAGGACAAATAAACGACATAGAAGACCTGATGGACGCCCCGAATGATAGCGTGTTCAAAATTCAAGGCAACGCAAAGTTCAAAACTGAACTGTTACTAGCCCTTGTTTTTTCTCTAGCCGCCGCGAGCTTCACTAAGCGGACGGGTCTCACCAAGGAGAAGGATAGGAAGTTGCCAGACCTTACTGTATGACCGTGTGGCATACATAGACACACTATTTGTATGTCTATGGCCTATGATTTTCTGTTATAAAAATGAATTTACCCCTTTTCACTCATTTGGGATGGAATTTCATAGCAATATGTGGCCTATGTGTTAATCCAGGTTATAAGTTAACTGTATGACAAATCTAATCGAAATCAAGGCGTCAAGGATTAACAAACATACACACAAACTTTCTCTTTTATAATATTAGTAAGATTAGTGGGATACTTAAATATACTGCATGTAGGCTGCTTCACTTTAATACCAACGGCTTTGATGTGTATTGTTAAACACTAAGTTGAATAAAATTTCCTAAATTGACCACAGGATCTCCTTAAAACCCAAGCCACAAAGGTTCAGCACCGGGGCCTGCGCTAACCAAATTTGAACAATTGTGACTTCTTGCTTTGGAGTTACTTCAAAGAAAAGGTTTTTGAACATCGTCCGCACAACTTGGAAGTACTGAATATACGAATTCGGGAGAAAAAACCACATCTATAAATGTGCCGAAGAGTTGCGAAATCGCTTTCATCAAATGCATCCCTGCTGATTGCCACCATCATACTGATGTGATCTTCAGATCTTCATAAATAAATTTTGGGAAACATACTGATTCCAATAAAATAAATCTAATTTCTTTAAGTTTCTCTATTTTTATAATGGCTCTTCGAATCCGATACACACATTTTGCCCCAATTATGTACCTCTAGCAGGGGTGGTCAACAAAACGTTTTGAGACGACGTTTTACAGCAAATTTTCTCGCCATGTGATCAGTCATGTGACCGCTCCTCAAACACGTGAGTACCATCTCCACTACGTGGCTCAGGGTGGGATGCGAGCGCGCTTATTCAAGGTGGAGCATCTGTTGGGTTGTACGCCCGCTACGCAAACACGTAGCGCGGGTGGCAGTCACTTCAGGTGCAAGTGTTACTTCAGGTGGGGGATGGTTAGCTACGACAACAGAGCATATTTTCGTCGCAAGTTATTTAGGTAAAATTTTAAGTCGGCAATTATCAATAATATGTTTACAATCAGAAAGAAAAAAATTGTTTGTTTAAATATAAAAATATACTCTCAAAATCTATAGTCACATTTCAAAGCTGTTACATATTAACGTTGGTTCAAGAATTTCGTGATTTCATAATAATTAAAAACGTTAAAAGGGTCTACGAGTAACACGAGTTATGTCCAATAAGAATATTAGGGAAAAATATAGAACGCACATCACTGAAAACTTTGAGAGTAAGAAAAGTATACTATAAAACTTAATATAAATCAGTAAAATTTTATTTCGATGTATTTTTGATGACGCGCGTAAATATGAAGGAAGAAAAAAATGTATTTTTTTAAGTGCTCTATTTAAGTTCTCAAGCATATCAGTTTAAACATAATATGGTAATATCCTTAATGCTTTGAATGTCGTTGAAGCGGACAGCTCGCTTGCGCATGCGCTCAAGGTAAAGAAAATACAATTTGGTCTTTAATAAATCCATATTATCTTATTTATCTTGTTTACGTATTCTACTCAACAAAATTTAATTACTTCACGTCTCTAGAGAATTATTGCACAACTTTAACTTATAAAAATGGATATTATATTTGTCTGTGTTCTAAAATGATGTAACAAAACAGGACTGCTTGGTACTTAGATATTTTACCTCTAAACTGATAAAATAAAAAACCATCGAATTCATATGTCTAAATTTGTGTTTTCCAAAGGGGAAAGATTTTAAAGACTATGGTGTATAACTGTACATTAGAGCAGTTTTTTTTTTAATGAAAATCATTAAATGAAGGTCTGTTTTAAGTAACTTAAAATTCTTACGGCTTCTCACACCCCTCGTTTGGTATCTAAACAAATAATATGGGAATTAGTAACAATCGCACTTATGAAATGTTTCAAACTTTATTCTGCATATAATCATTGAACTTATAAAACATTTAAGTTACATCAAAATATCTTTATAACTTTTTAAATATTAATTAACTATAAAAATTAAACTCTTCAAATTTACCGAATGAATTAAACGTATAAAATAATATTAGATAAACTGAAACGTTTCCAATTAAAAAAAAAAACGTTTTCTACTCTATCAGTCACCAATTTAAGATCTTTTGAATTTTATTATTCCTTAATTTTTGCTGCAGTTAGCGAGCTTATTACTTTACTTTATAATAGCCGAAGTTGAATCTGTTCAATTAATGACTCTCTAACTGTGGGCATGTGATTATCTACGTAAAATAAAAAAAAGAGAGTTCTTGTGTGATCAGTTCGCGTAGCGCGGACGGTTATACCCAGATTCGTAAAATCTGGTACGTTTATTCTCAAGGATGGCTTGTTTGCATTTCAAAGCTTTTTATTTTTTTCAAAATTATATTTATTATTTTAAAAAATAATTTTTGAAACTATTTTCGATCAAATTTTCCCAGTGATTCTCTTGCAAACGGCTGTTTCATTGTTTACACTTTCTTCATCTCCCGGTAGATTCGGATTTGGATAATAATCCAGTTTTTTGACATTATTATTTTGTTGCCCTATTGGCAAAGTATTAGTTTGATAATGTGAATTTTTTGAAAGATAATAAAAAACTTTTTTGTCCTAGATTGGCGTTTTTGTTTTATATGTTTTCCTGTTTAGCTAGGACATAACATTTTTTTTCGTTCTGTATCATTAGTTTTTTTTAAATTTTGTAAATAATTAATATTTTTCCTTTTGAGTGGTGGCAGTGACTTGCTTACAACGATGGCCAGTGGCATACCCATGAGGAGAGGCATTTATAAAGAGCAGTGCGATAGTGTTCTGTCTGCAAACTGTCATAGCGAGGCGTGGGTGCACCAGCTAGTAATTGATAATGTATTATTTCAAAACTTTGTCAAACAAAATAATTTCTATTTTTCGAACTGGCTGTGTTGGTTACGTAGTGTTAGTGGAAATTACTACGGCACAAACTATGTACGGCGAGGAAAAACATTTAACAGTAAAATCTGCTTGCTACATACGTTTGTTAAAATGTGTTTGGATAAAATTTGGTAATGTACAGTATGTAGGTTATCTTAGCAAATTGATTACTCAGGAAAATAAGTTGTTAGATGGGACAGGTAAAATATAGAAAACACAGAATAATGGGCTGTATTAAGAATGTAGAGACACTGTTAATGAGTTTTTGTTCTTTGGCAGTTTATCTTTAAATTAAAAAAATAATAATTGGGCTCTATCTATTTTATATGCCCATCCAAACACATAAATTCGTAGTAATTGTTTATGCAGATGCTGCTGTGGTGCGTATTTCCTACGGAAAAGGAAAAGTTATAATGGGAGAGGTGATGTGATGCAGTCACGAAACATTCTATCGCGGGGAACAACGATCTGCTTCCGGAAGTGTGAAATATTGCCTTCATTATTTCACATTTATAGTTTCCTGCCTGATTATTCAGTAGCCTTCGTAATGAAACTCACGACAGTAAAAAATCATGCTACTTTCCTTCCGAGGATACAGAGAAATTATACGAATCCCAGGTCATGGGTTTTGATTGAATATTTTCAATATTATTCTGATGTTTTTGGTGGTTTAAAATTTTATGAAAGTAAATTTTAGCCAAATGAAAAAATAAAGTTTTTAACAGTCAAAACTGAGCTAGGTTGAGCAGAATATGACACTGGATCCGAGCTATAATCGTAATCCGGCCATCTTGATTATGGATTTATATCCATGGTTCCTTAAACCACTCTGAGTAAAGCCTTACTGTAAGCCACGGGTTATCTCTTCCCCTCGATGACTTCAAGACTTAAAGTCATGTTCAAATAAATAGAAAATCACATAAAACATATTTACTTTTGGCAGTCACAGAATGTATCCCATTGAAAGGTATGACTGTAGATTGTTATTATGCACCGAGAGTATACAATTTATTACCTACCAGCCAAACATTTCGACAAAAAACCTTTAATTTGAAATCATAAGAAAACATAAGTCTACGATAGGTGAGACTAGTCCACCAAGGAGTCTGACTAAATTAGTAGTACAGTCGTCTGCGGGTAAAAAGATCACAGATTATTTCTGACTGGACTGTTAAAGAAATGAAAAACTAATTTCTAGTGTTAAAGGACGTGAAAAAATTAATTTTAATTTTAAACTAAACTGCGCTGAAAATTAAAAAAATATATACCGACCAATTAAAGGCTTTGTTTTAACAGTAAAAAATGTGCACAAATAAAATCTTTCGTTCAGTCAGTAGACCAAAATACGTTTTACCGAAATTCATTTAACTAAAAATTCATTTTTAACTGACAGTCGTTTACTAACAGTAAATTACGGACAAATTACTTTCGGTCGAATGACTACTAAATCACAATCTCACTTCTGTCTCGAAAGGTTAAAAAAAATAAGTATGTCACTTGGTTCGCTATCGTCACCACGGCAATTATTGAACTATTATATGAACACGAATGCCATCATCGCGTGTTGACGGATGTGGCGCGTAGAAACTTGTTCGCGGTGAGAAGTGACATCCGACTTTTCTATTAACGGTCTACCACTCCTTCACAGTACAAAAATTCTGTAAAATGACACATGCAAATGTTAATTAGTTTTAAACTTTTGACGTGTAATTTGCAAAACAAAGTGCATTTTACAGAACTGTCTCTAGAAAACCAAATTGCTACATGCGTCGGTTAAAATACTCGAATATACAACTTTTATTTCAATTGCTTGCGTGTTAAGTTACAGTTTTGTACGCATAAATGTAATAATATTAAACAGATCTTAGATAAATCAATGTCTAATAACTGTGTAGTTGTATATGTATGTACGCAGGCCATTGTAAAAATTGCTTCTTGAGGTGCCTGTATAGAATGATTGTATTAGGCTGTTAAGATCAGAGAGAAGGCGTACATCGTTAACATTAAATACGGTACGACAACCTCTCGAACTCTTATAATCTCCTAACATCACGCTTTGACACAACAGCAATATTTGTACCAGATCAAGCAGGCAGTATTTGATATTGTCAGGCTTCACTAGGCAGTAAACGCTGTCAAGCGTTGTGGAGTGACTAATAAAAGCAATTAAAGTATTTATTTAACTTTTTATTGTTACTTTAATGATTCATATACCAATGTTTTCTCACTGCTCATCAGTATCAGAACCCGCTTTACTCTTTGAGCTATCCAATGCATATTATATAGTATTAGGCTATTAGGAGTAGAGAGGAGGTTTACATTTTTACTACTTATAACGCACTGCAATGCATCTTGTAATTTATTATCTCCTGATATAAAGCTGAAATATTACTGCAGTAAATCGGTAATTTAGAGGATTTTTTAAAATAATTTTGGACTAAAACGGTGGTATCAGAATAAGTGATTGATCCTAATAACTCAACAAATGTCCATTCATTAATCAATGTTTTCAGTGCCTATCAGGTTCGGAACACGACCGTTGTAAACACGCTTACCGAATGAGCCGTTTAATTCGGTAGTATAGAGATATTAGGAACTGAGAGTATGTGTACACCTTTAATACTGATTATGCACCACAACACCACCACCTTGCTACTTATTATCTACTAATATCATGCTGGAAAATAACTGTAGTTAATCAGGTCATTTATAGGGTAATTTTAAAGAAGGAGGTATCAGAGTTGGTGAATTTTTCAGCCCATTACTACTACCTACAAGTTAAAATGCCACCACAACTTAGTTATCTGTTCGTCAGTCTGATTATTACTCCATTACCTGATAACGATTGAGTGAGTTTTTATTTATATTTATACATTAAAGGAATTAAAAGAGGAAAAATATGGTTTTGTATTAAAAATGTCCCCGAAGTTAAATAAAGTGAAAGTTAAGGAATTGAATATGAATACTTAACAAACGGAAACTTACTACCATTTCCCATTTTTAAAGTAATATCCTTAAAAAGGGTAAAACAGCAGGATTTCGGTTTTTTATAAAAAAAATTTTATTACTTTCAACATAGCAGAATAGGAGATAGGAAATTGAGCACGAATAAAATACGCGAAGAGTCACGTAATTTTTCGAAATTTGACAGGAAATTGGAGTGAAGATAAGAAAAGGTAACATTAATTTTATAAAGAAATATTTCATATCTGAGGCAAATTAGATGATGTGAAAGAAAATAAAGAAAAATAAGTTTCATAAATTGTAAAGTCTTAATATTTTATGGTTATCCAAAAAATGCCATTAAGGAGTTGAAAATGGGGTGCGATTTATTTTCTTTGTCTTTACTATAATAAAACTGTAACTATCTGTCTGTTTGTTTGTTTGTTTGCACGAGCATCACGCAAAAACTAGTATCTAGACCGATTGCGATGAAACGTTTTGGCTTTTAAAGCTTACAGCGAGACTTAAAAACTAGTGTATATTTTATCTCCCTAAGGTAAAGGGAGCCGGAGATATAAAAATAAAACCCTTTTTTCTTACATTTTTTTGGAAAGGCCGTTCCGCTTGGTGAGGCTCGCGGCGGCTAGCAAACTAAGGCGCTAATAGTTTAGTTATAAATTTCCTCACTAGATGGCTTTGCCTTTAAGTTGAAATGCGCTATTGCGTCTTTGTTTGTTCGAGCATCACCCAAAAACTACTAAACCGATTTTTATGAAACTTTTTTTGTTTTTGAAAGCTTATGATTACACTTAAAATGTTGAACATATTGTAACGACCTTAGGAGGCAAGGCTGGCGGCCCCGCGCCGCCAATGATGTCACACGTACATGCCTTCTGGGATTATAGCGGCCCGGCCTCGCCACTACCACTCCCCTGCCCCGCGCTCACCTTCCTCAGCGCTGTTATCTATCCCTGGTGGCCTGGTGATTCCGCGTGGAGTGGCATGAATTATTGCCGTTATTCTGGATGCTTCGAGCATCGGGTCGGTCCCCGGATGACGCAACACGTCACAACAAATTCAGTTGGTTCCAGAATGATTTCAAATGTATAAAAGCGGTGACGCCGGCCTCCGTGGGAGTTCCGAGAGATTTTAAACAGGCGAGTTGAGTGAAGTGCGAGTTTGGTGAGGAGGACGAGAGAACTCCCCCCCCCCCCCTTCCTCGAGTGGCGCAGCGGGATCGAGAGAGTGCGACTGTGTGTTTGGACAGGCGCGTGGTAAGGGGCGAACCACTGTCGAGCCTAGCTCCAGTGAGGAGTGCGAACTGTGGAACTTGACAGACATTTAGTGATTTGTGAAGAAAAAAAAACATTCTGTGGTTATTTAATTGTTAATGTAAATATTAGTAGCAAATAAAACTGTATATAATTAATTTGACTATCCTTACGAACCCTTTATCCCCACTCGTAACATTTTTTATCAGACTTGGGATAGCCCCAATTAAAGTAACAAAAAATTATTAATAGTGAATTTAAAAAATCGTCAAAAAATCGTCAAAAAATAGAATATATTTTTAAACAACAAAGTTAGTGCTAGGAATTGTAGTAATTTTACATGTATAAAAGTTAAGTGTTCAGTAGGCTAGCTCATTGGTGGAAGTAGATCGTAGAGATAGTGCTGGACTGGTATTTTATGTTGACAAGGAAGATGAGTGTTCATATTAGAAACAAATTTCTTAGAATATTTTATTCCCCTCAAACAATTGCGACTACACCGGAATTTTTATCGTTAGCATTTATAAAAACCAACCTGAGTGCAATTAACAAGAATATCAACATTTCTTAAAACAAGTTTGCAAAAACATGGTCGAAATTAAAGGTTAATGTTGGCTTTGAGGTTTTTTTTTTTTTTTGGAGGGTTTGTGTTTCAAAGTCTCTTTGGGAAGGCCCTCGAACCTACCTTTTATCAAAACTATTCCATTACCTCCCCCCCTCCTTCCAGGCCTACCGGTAAGGTTCCTCTCCGGAGACAAGTGGCCTAGAGCCGCGCAATGTATAGGGCCAGCACTGCCACCACAGGGGATAATACCCAGATAATCATCAAGGTGTTATTTCTTGCACAGCTGCTTGTGCTTACAAGATTAAACCCATTTGTAGTTCAACTATGAAATAAAGCAATCGCATTAGTAAAATAAAATGGTTAAGTATGAAAATCATGGGATTTCAGTTTGATGGGTGCCCCTTTCAAAGCAAATCTCTGAATTCTTCACTGCCAGGGTAAAAATTAATTAGAAATGGAACAGCTACTGTACGTAGATAGGCCGAGCCATTCAACGGACACTTAAAACTAACGCGTGCATTTAACGAAAGTTGAATTTGCAATTGAATTGCATGTTTGAATTGAATGTTGAAAATGAAAACGTACGAATTTTAAATTAGCTTTAGCGCCCCTGGAGTTTTGTTTCTGGAGCTAGTGCGTCATACTTCACATCATTATTTTGTTTTTAAGGGAAACGCTGGTAAACCTATTTGAAATTTTCAATCGTTTAAATTCCTTGAAATGAAAAATGTTTATCTTGCCATTTTATTTTGCTAATTTAAATTTTTAACGTTTATTGTGGTCTAAAAATAGGATACAAAATTGTAAAACAGAACTAAAACCTCTATAGGTTTAACGGAAAAGCTCACATCTGGTTACTTTAAGAAATGCTAGGAATTTAGTATAGAAAATGTTATTGATTTTCACTTGGCCTTTTAAAATTCTCAAATTTGTGCGAATTTAGACAGCTAAGCTATATATATATATATATATATATATATATATATATATATAAACAGACTTGCAAACCCTATGTGTAATCCATTTAATTATTCTTTTTTGTACTCCCTAAAAAACAAAAACAAAATATTGTAAATTTGGCAGCTATTTAAAAAAAAATACAAATTTCGCGATACATATATATAATTTTCACTTCTTAAACAGTAAAACAATTAAAAAAGGTATAGAAGTCTGTATGCGACCAACGTAAATACAAAATCATGATCTGAAACGGAAGGCACACCCCTTAACGCGTGGACGCGAGCGCCGTAGCGTGAGACCTCGGCAATTACTCCATGTGTGTACACTCTCCCCCCCCCCCCCCTACATCAACCCCTACGCTAGGTAGGGGTCGCCTATGACGCCCGCGCGCGCCCTGGCTAGTGTCGGAGCAAACACAAGCTTGTCCGCACACGAGGGGGAGGGGGGGTTTGTTGGTTGATGCGGTGGTGAGGAGAGGGGGGGGGAAGGGGTCGAAGCGAGGAGGGGCTTGATTGCGAAGTTCCATGTCTACATCTTCGCCGAGCACATTTCATTAACCACCCGCATGGACCACGAACCACCCCCTCCCAGAGACGCTACTCTCCCCCCCCCCCCCTTGTCGCGGCCGGAAGGGGTCGGGGAACACAATGAATTTATATCGCGAGGGTGGCAGGCTCGCAATCAGACCCGTTACTCCCTCCCCCCTTCACCCCTTGCCCAGGGTCTAGACTCGCTTCCCAGAGGGCGTCGCCGGTTGCATAACCAAGACTCTCCTCCGCCGGGCGACTTGGGACATCATCGCATGACACCCGCGGAATCCGGTGGGAAATTATTTTTTCGTAAAGTTTTTCATCTCTGACGGATATACGCTTACCAAAGGTTACGTTTACATAAACTGATGTGTATTCGTGTGAACCACACATCGTCTGGATTTTTTTTTACAGGAATTTTTTGAACAGTTTCAGTTGTTGTGGATCAGTGTACGCTTTAATTTGGTAAACGTAGAAAAAAAATTTTCAAAACTCTATACTTGGAGGCTAATAATATCAAAAACACTATCATTAAATCGTTGATATATTTTATACACAAAAACCCAATAATAGTTATTTATTTTTATTTTATATACTCGTGACTCCCGTAAATGCCCGCCTAGTCAAACGTGTATCTGTGTTGGTGAGTTGGGATGATAAGTATGACGCTTGCTGGTGCATCTAACACAGTATCGCTTCTAAGCGCAAGGCCTTTTCGTCGTGCATAGGACAACTATGGAATTTTAGCAGTAATTATAACAAAGAATGGTGGATAAATGAAGATAAATCTGTAATGCAGGGCCCATGGGGTGCTTTCGAGATTCTTTAATGGGCGTTTCATTACTAAAAATTTATTCTGGAAACACGCGTTTTTAGACATTTTCACTGTCTTAAAATTACAGTTTATAAACGAAATACGGAAACAAATCTTCCCATTCGCTCTCAAAGCATTCTTTAAAGCTTTTCACCTAAACAGAGCCCACTCGGATATCTTGAGAATTTTTAAATACAGTGGTTTCTTATGAAGCTTTGCACACTGCACGTGTGCTCAAACAGGCGGGGCCAATAAAGGCCTTGGGTTCTGTGTTAGGACATCCAAATTCGCTGTGTATTGGCGGGCTAAAAAAACTGAGTCTCAAGCTAAGGCCCATTCTACAAAGACACGGAAGTGGAGACGGATCACGTAATCCTAGACGCATCTCACACAACGGAGTACATACAACAGCAAGTATGCATACCCGTACGTATTAGCACGGCAAAGCCCAACTCTTACATTTACGTTATTTCTTGCGACCAATTGAAACTGAGATGTCAACCATGTTTCTTATGTTTTAAAAAATTTAAGCTTTTTTTACAGTACAATAGTTACAAGTATTCTATTTTAGTTGATTATGTATCTCACCACTTTTTTTTAGTTTTATTAATTTTTTCGTCGTAACTGTAAAATTCAATTGGATCTGTTTCCCTTTGTTACGTTTACCGTGCGTTGTGAAAGCGGTAGACGGATATAAATTTTAATCCCTTATCTGTGCAAGAATTAATTACGCACCAAAATAATTATCCCTTACATGTCCAGCATGTACGCACAGGTTAGTGCAACTGATTTCGCGTGGCGAGAAAAGTGGATACACCACCTCAGCATGGCTCAGAAGTAGGTATTTGGGGAGAGGCTATGGCGTGAGGCTGTGGGAACACATCCCAGCATCTAAACCACTACTACACCCTTATCCCATTCAGCAACCAGAAGTAACTCACTGGCAAGCCCCTCAGCGATGGAACAAAGAGGGAGATATAGAAGTGCGTCTTTTACGGTGGAAACTGAGACCATGGTGTTGCCTGACATGTGACGCTAACTGTTGGGTTGGCCCATAAACTACTAGCAACAAAAATCTTGGGTTGGTGGTTCAAACCCAAAATTTTGTGTTTTCTAAAGTCAATTTAATTATTTGACGACTAATTGCTAAGTAAAAGTGATTTTAACTGTGTGGAAAAAAACACTTCATATTGTTTTGTAATAAAAAAAAGCGTGTTCTATATAAATGAGTAGGAGATAACAAATGTTTGGTGCGTTACAACAAAACGTATGTGGCAACCAAATTAAAGTGAAATATTTTTTTTCACTTTTCTTTTGCTTGATAATAGCTTATGCATTACTTCTCACAATCACTGTAGCTGTGTTAGAGCTACTATCAAGCGGTTGGGCCCAAAACTACTTCAGGAAACTAGGTCCTAGTCTCGGCAATTAGATTTGTAACTCCACACAGAGTTTTAACCCCATACAGATTTATAACCCCATTAAGTTTAACCTGAAAATTTGTGATTGTAATTTTTAATAATTATGAAAATACTTGAAACATTTAAAAAGAAAAAAAGTAGAGCGCATTCAAATATATAATAGTAAAGAGTGTATGAAGTAACTGTCGTTGAGAAAACTCATCAAAAGATCATACCATTTGCATTGCAATTTCAATATTAGACACTCAGGTGAGCTATCCATACATCAATTATCTATGCTTTTTTAGCTACGGTATACTCCAGATGCTACAAATGTAACTGGTTTTACGCACTTATAAACGTAGGTACACTTCACGCTGCCAGGTTCGCTGCAATCAACTGTCTCACGAATTTCTTATCAGTTTCTCATAATTTCCCCATGAAGATATTTGATAGAAATGCAAGTGGGACAATCAAGGCGCCAAATAGCAATGCAGCTACACTACTCGCAACTACCTATCCTTCCGCCTATAACAAAGGTTCACTTCGAAAATCAAATTTATATCGTACTTATAAAATATAATTTAAAAACAAACTATCTTAGTTCCGGTAACGTAATGCCCTCTTGTTCAGAAACGATAGATTTAAAATAATTTCATTATATAGTGACGTCACGAAAAATCCTAAGAGTATGAAACTGTCAAGAATGTACCATAACCTATAAAACAACCTTTTTTTTTTGAAAAAATAAATATATTAATAAGCCCCCAGATGTCCATCTGTTCCTTTTCACTTATCGACAGCACCTTAACAGTACAGATTTAAATTTAATGTACGGAGATTCCTACTATTTTTGATCCTTTTATTAATAATTATATTGCAGACGAAATAAAAACCAATTAGCAGGGTATATAGTGTGTTTCAAAATGTTTTGTTTTTCGGATGCAGATCTAAAAAAAAATATTATTTTACATCAATTAGAATAAACAGTTGTTTGAAATTGACTATGGTTACAGATGTAACAAAATAATTACCGCTTTATATGTTAGTCCATTTTTTAAGGAAATTTCAATTGCACCTGTAACATCATAGAGCCAGGTTTTTCAGTTAAAGTACTAAAATCAAGTAATGACAAATTATTATTTTTATCCAAAATGTATAGAACCAATTAACCTTTAGTTGTAATAAGTACCGTGGCGGTATTTTATGCCAAACCCACCCAACCTAACATTTAAACGTAGTTCATAAATTTTCCTTCACTAAACCAAACTCGAAACTACTTTATCCAAGGGATTGTAGTCTGAGCTCATCTTGTAAGATGTGTTCTCCAGAATCAGGGCGTATCCAGGCAGTCGCCCCCTCCTTGGTTTTAAGTGTAATAATTAAATGAAGTTAATGATGTATTTCACCAACAAATATCCAAAAGGTTTTAGTAACTGGTTGGTAGTGGGAAATTCAACACTTTTCAAAAAAGGCAATTACGAAATAGAGATATTTATGAAAAGTATTATATATAGTCCTACCTGAAAAACGTAATAACACGAAAAAGGTTGAATTCAGAAAATCTTTCCCCTCCTTCCCCATCATTCAAAAAAAACTTTCAATTTTGAGCTTGATATGCCTCTGATTCAGAACATTAATTTGCAGATTTGAAAAAGTTTTTTACTGCAAATATTTCCACGGCACGTGACTTCCTAATACCGATTTGGAAGCTGCCCATCATAGTTGTGCAGAAATTTCCTTTTGTTGACTTGCAGGTCAAAGTGCGCAGAGATCATTTGCAACAATTGACTGGGGATTGATGCACACTATTTTAGACGGCTGGTTACCAGTTGAACTCGGTGCATCAGTTGACATCTTCTGGCCATTAATTTCAACCCGTGGTCAAGGATAAATAAAAAGTAACACCATTAGGCAATAAATTTTACAATAATACAGGAATATTTACAGACTACTTAAAATATTGCCGAATGGCATAAAGATTTATTTAATAAGAAAGGGGTTGTCAAATTCTCGAATTTTAAAATACCATCGAATATGTAGTATTTGTAAATAAGAGATTGGGGATAAAAATATAACAAGAAATATATTGGAAGAAAAGTACATTAAAAAATTCAACACTGACTACTCTTGATTTTGCTAGTTGTGTTAATTTTTTATTGGTATCTCTCATATAATTGTTCCCCAAGATATTGTACTTTTAATTGCAATTATTTTAAATAAATATTCAGATTTGTATTTATTTAGTAAATTTATTTCGTGAAACAAACAATTAAAATTATTATGTTTCTTTACAATAGTTTTTTTTTATTTATTGAAAATAATTTGGATTGTAGAATTAGAAAAACAATTTGTGAGTGCATTTCTAAATTTCAACTTGAGAAGCTTGAGATAATGATAATAATAAAAGTAAAATAAAATGAATTAAGCACTTTTTTGCCTTCGGAATTTTACATCCTTGTTTTGTTTGTTCTAAAGGGTTGAAATATTAACGATTCCAACACAAACAATACCTGACTGCGATGAACTGATTAGGTATAGATACCACAGTACGCATATAGACCTGTCAATTATGCTCCTATAAAGGGATATTAATTTCAAAATTTCCATTGGCGAAGACTATATTCATACATAGTCTATAGTTCTACGGTATCTTTGCTGTTTGCGTTTTTATTTAATTGCGTAATTATGTGTGCTTGTCTTTTTCGCACCAAGATTATTACGTCACAGTGAAAGGTCACGGTTGTATGATCACATGGTACGCGTGACAAGCCTTTTTTCTCCCCTTCAACTAATCGTTGCGGCATATTGTTAAGCTGCCCTTAACAAAGGCTGAAGCTTAGTGTTTGCAGTGACTATATTTAACGACGAAGATTCTCTGATTCATACTTACAAGTCATCATCGTACGTTATCGAGCACCAGTTACACAATATTTTGGGCCAAACAATATGGCGATGGTGAGGTCAACCACGTCACAGTATGCCGTCACATGACTGTTGCAAACTCTGTGCTGCATCGTGTTTTGAAAATTGCTCCGATTGATAACGTCACAAAGGAAAACATGAAATTATGGAACAACGGTCGAAGTGCTTTGACGCGGGGAGTTTCACGTCGGCGAAGTTGGGCACAAGTAAATTAGGTTTCGCCGACAAGGGAGGGGGGCGGGAAGGGGTATACAGGGGGGCGGATAGAGGGTGCGCGTGAGTCGACGGTTCCTCGACGTTCTGAAAGGGGGTCCGAGTAACCGGAACTTGGGCGCACCCCCTAAGTCTCGTTTCAATAACGAACTCCCGGCGACGAACTTGCCCGAACAACCAACTTCGGCCAAAGGAAGGAGATGGGACGTGTTGGGTTGTGGAGGGGGGGGGGGGGAGGAGAAAGGAGGCGATGTCTGGTCTGACGTGTCCATTCGCTTCCGGAAAGCTGTCGGCCTTTGTGCCCGAAGCATTTATCATCCTGGGCGGCAAAGATGCGGCCGGTCGCATCTCAGGGAGACCAGAATTCGGCGTCGGCTTCGAGCAAAAATTACTGAGTTTCCAACTTTCTCACGTGAGCGATCACCGAGCCAGACAAAGATTTTTACGACCAGTAAATATGTTTCATTTACCGATGCAGCCTCAACCAAAAGTTTCTTTAGTTTAAAGGCTGCATTTAATTATAAATTAGTCGTGAAGGATTTCCGAATCCTTTCGACGATAACCCACCACGCTGTAACAACAAATATATATTTTTTTATCGATTTGATTCCGTTTACAAAAATTTCACACAATACATTCAAGTAGCTGGCTATGCAACGGACCCTTATTACACGCACTCTCCTCCTGAGTACGTCAGTGTAGCGTCTATGTTGAAAAATAAAATCCACCAATGCAATAGCCGTTGCCAAGAATAGGAAGAAACCTTCAACAACACAATAACGTAATTTCGTCAAGATTATGCTTTAACGTATGTTTTTTTTTTCGAAATCTCGCGTAGACAGTGACGTACACGTGTAACGAAGGTCAAATGTGTAGAATTTCTTCGAGATAGAAGCGTTTCTGTAGATTTGTATGAAAAAAAAAATTAACAAGCAACCCCTTTAAAATATTACGAGTGTAGAAAAACTTGTCTGAAAGTATGACATAAATTAATTAAAATTTTATTTACTAACTTTAATCTACACTTTATTTTACCCTAAATTACAACAATCTAAATGTTTATCCACAAAAATAATCATACTTTCATAAATCCTCTATTTACTCCACCCACTAGAGGCCGGCACGACAGTGGCTCTCTCTGATGTTCGTCTCGTACCACGAAATTTGGTCCCAACAAATCTCTTTGCACTGCTCACTCGACTACCGCGTCGTGAAACCGTCCCAGATGCTACGATATACGCGCTTGAAGCCCGTCTCTCGTCGCCCGCTATCGCTCGCCAAAGGGTCACTCACCCTATTCACTTCACTCTCCAAGTATTCTCGTCACCCCGCCCTCCGCAGGCATGTCTCCGTCTTTTACCCAGGTTTCACTATGGCGGTCTACAGACGGAACACATCACACTGCTTATTATACGTGCATCCGCTACCACGACTTTAGTGAAAATAAAAAATCAACCAATGTGATCACCAATATGAACCTATCTCGTAGCCCACCGAAGTGTCGCGTCCTCTAAGTCCCTCGACTCAACACTCGAAGCTGCAAGAACAACGGCGTCCTAGTTACGCCACTTCGCTCGACGGTGATCTCGGGATGCGCGCCGGAGTGACTTGCCTTTCTAATATCCTGCAGCCTCGCAACAATATACATAAATACTATACAAAATATCCATTGGCTTTTCTATTGATATGCGATACCTATTTTTAATAGGCCACTGATTTCATAGTTGCACAAAACATATTAGTGCATTATATAAGATCATCATTATGAATTTTAGGGTTCAAATTTACAACGATACATAGTTTTTAGGATTTGCGACCGGTAGAAGGAAAAGGAGGGAAGGGGGGGAATGGTTCATGACCCATTTAACCCTTCCCTCTGTATTCGCGCCTGTAATAAGCCTTTGGGCTAGAACTCCCGAAATCGGCTTTCTGGAGGTGATTTCTAACCAAACGAATCCTTCCATAGGTTCAGTGGACATAAAATTTACATATAGTTAATTGGGGCTTATTCATCTTGATAGATATCCGCAAGTATTTCATAGAGATAGCGCTAAGCCTCGTGGTAGTTCATCTCCGCACTGCAGTTGTTCGGAAACTGAGTATGGTCCACGAAGACCAAGGGCGAATGGATTTCAGGCCACACCCCCCCCCCCCCCTTTTTCGCTCTCTCGAAAATTAAGCCTCTTGCAAAGGTCACCGAGCAGGGTTCCTGCAGACAGGGAAAATACGGAAGCCAGGGAAAATCTGGAAGACAGGTATAACTAAGGGACTGAAAAATGGTGTAATTTTTTTTTTTACAGGAAAACTTTTAGGAATAAGTTAATTCTTTAGCTAACCCTTTCAGGCCATTCGTCCACTTTAGTGGACAATTTTAATCGAAATGATACATTGAGTTAATCAAACCTTGAATGCTTGGGTTAAGGTGAACCTACATTCTGGTGGACATCATACTGTATCGCTATGAAATAAAAATTTGTTTTGACTTTTATTAAATATTATAATTTAACTAAACTTTAATGTATATTAATAACAACTTAATATTATTAACACACAAAATGCCAAAAGTAGTTTATTTATAATAAAAAAATTACAACTAGGTACATCTTAGGAACTGTCCAAGTGTGACTGAAAGAGTTATATATATATATATATATATATATATATATATATCAGTTTAAATTGAAGAGCTCTTAAAAAAATCAACCACTGTCCTAAATAAAAAAAAATTAGTGGAAACAAAAATGTTCCTCCTTGCTCCTTGGTATTTATATTATGGGAATCTTATGCTGTAACAATTAAATCTCCTTATTCGTTTTTGATGTTTTAATCAACATTAATATCCAAATATAGTTAAGCAAAAAGGCTTGATACTTTTTTGGTTCTGGATTGAAGTTGTTTTTGCAAAAAATCAATTCATGAGGTAAAAAAAAATGAAAATACTATTGTTTATTGATTGAATATTAATGCTGTGGAAGCATTTGAAAACCAACAAATAAACAACGTAAATGTAATACTAAGTTTGGAAACATGTATAGGATATAATATATATAAATAAATACTAATTCAAAGGACAATGGATATTTTTGCTTATAATACTGTATACAATAGTTATTATCACTTAACATTCAGTTAAAAATGGTTATTTTTACTCAAAGCCTCATATCATATCGTATTGGCTCTATGCATGCACACAATGTATCTTCACTGCTATACTCTGAATATGCTCTTTCACTTACGGTTTCCACGCCACTGACTACATTTAGCTGGTTTTAGTTTATTCTTCCGGTTAATAATCAGAATTTTAAAATTTATTCTGACAAATATGTATGCTTAAAAATGAGAAAGGATATTGGTTTCTCAACTCCAATTAAACTACGTTGCTGAAAATATTATGTTAAGTTGGTAAAAGAGTTTAAATATGAAATAGATATAGGCCATTCCATATATTTTAATAGAAATAATTTTATTTCTAATATATTATCACCAATTTTTTTCAATAAAAATTTTGAATTTAAAAATTTCAAACAATTCAAAATGGCGTAATCAGTTTTTATAAAAGTTTTATTACAAATTCTTGATATTTTTTTACAAATTAAAAAAATTCCTAATTTATTTGGTAATAATAACAGATTTTCAATATGGTGGCCCAAAATTAAAAATGGCGGAATCTGTTCGATGAAAATACGTTTATCGTCTTAAGAACTGAAACGGTGTGGTAAATTCCAGCTATCTAGTTCAAGGGGAGGTGGTATGAATTGGATCTAAGCGGACAAACAAACACCTGAAGTGAAATGAATGATTGTAAAAAAAAACTCCTTGAGAACCCCGCGAATGCACAATGGCCAATCTAAAAACCCGTAACGGAGTAATGATGCTTGCGATGCGTGTCTGATCGCCTCCATCCTTCACTGGAAGGCTCGCTGCCAGCTTCTATAGTCTACTGGCCTGTGTGGGTTCCACCAGTCCTCTGGCTAGCGTGGTCCACGTTGAGGGTCTGCTTTCTTTAATCCGGCATTGTTGGGTTCGGAATGTTCTGTAATCCGGCACAAATCAAGTCACCACCATTAGAATTTTTTTGACGTAAAAAAACGTTTTATTTTCAGTGATAGTACCGGTCGAAATTTCTTGTTTTAAAAAAAATAAAGTCAGAATGGAATCGCTAATAACCACGAGACCAATAATGCGTGAACAATGGTTGAGCCCACAACAGATTGATAATTTTTTTACGTGTTTGTCGCGCGCGCAGTTAATTGTTGGTGGCCATGTAAAAATTGTAATGGGCATATTCATATAAACTGTTTACAAGATATTTTCATTTGTCAATATCCTCCGTCACATATAAGTAGTGCTCCTTGGCACGCAAGAAAACATTATACTCCTACTTGACTGAATCCTCGATAGCAATGCGTTTGTTTAATCAGTGCCATAACTCGCCTCCAATTCGTCGTTTCACAAAAATATTTGTAGCCTTTATCTACGTGTTTTTCTGCCAGTGCTGTTCTGACAATGGTGGTCATAAAAAAAAACATCATGAGAGACTTTGCAAGGGACATTTTTGTAAAGGGTGCCATTGGTAATGGTTTTGAGAACTGTCACATTTGAGACCTTTTGAGCCGGAAATCACAATAGTCCATCGCCTCCTTCCGTACGTCATACGTCCGTCAATCACGCGACCTTCAGCCAATCATATGGCCCCAAGAATTTCATCCGTCCGTCGGAAGCTTGGTAACTTCATACTTTTGACGGATGTCTGCAAGTGTTGTGCGTGGCAAATTTTACTATATTGGAAGTTCTAATGACTTTTTTTTTTTAATTCTCTATATGTTTACATAATATTTTAAGTATGTTTTGACCTAATTTTTAAGGCTGTGTGTTTGAAAGTAAAATCGAACGATTCAGAGAAGTGTAGCTCTAAAAATGTTGAAATAAATACTAGAGAGAAAAATATTGAGTTAATGAGTTACAATTGCTTAGCTTACATGAATGTTAAAACATATATAACCAAACAAGAGAATTTTTCTTATAAATCAACTTTTCATCAACGTGTATGAGGGAAAATATGAACGGATGACGGACGGACGTGTGACGTACTGAACAGATGGCCTTTTGTTATCAGCCTGTGACATGCTGTAACGTCCTGCCTATTCGGTGACTGAACCATGCGCCGACTATCCCAGTGCGTCCACTTACTCTGTCCTTGGTCGAGTCCGTACATCAATGGAGCAGTAACATAGTGCAAACTACAACCAGGGGGTTATCAGGGGTGATAAAGATAACTTCATGAAATTCGTGTGACATGGAAAAGACAGTGTCCTTGCCTAAGGAGGTGTGAGAGGCGCATTGGTGGTGGTAAAAATAACTTAATGGATCACATGTGACATGGGAAAGACAGTGTGCTTGTTGGAAGAGGTGTGAAAGGCGCATCTGTGGTGATAAAGATAACTTCATGTACTTCATGTGACATGGGAAAGACAGTGTACTTGTTGGAAGAGGTGTGAGAGGCTCATCTGTGGTGATAAAGATAACTTCATGTACATCATATGACATGGGAAAGACAGTGTGCTTGTTGGAAGACGTGTGAGAGGCGCATATGTGGTGATAAAGATACCTTCATGTACTTCATGTTATGTGGAAAAAGACAGTGTGCTTGTTGGAAGAGGTGTGAGAGGCGCATCTGTGGTGGTAAAGATAACTTCATGTACTTCATGTGACATGGAAAAGACAGTGTGCTTGTTGGAAGAGGTGTGAGAGGCGCATCTGTGGTGATAAAGATAAATAATGGCTCATATGTGACTTGTAAAAGACAGCGTGCTTGTTGGACGATGTGTGAGAGGCTCATATGTGGTGATAAAGAAAACTTAATGGATCACATATGACTTGCGAAAGACAGTGTGCTTGTTGGAAGAGGTGTGAGAGGCTCACATGTGGTGATAAAGATAACTTAATGGATCACATGTGACTTGAAAATGACAGTGTTCTTGTTGGAAGAGGTGTGAGAGGCTCATATGTGGTGATAAAGATAACTTCATGTACTTCGTGTGACATGGAAAAAGAGAGTGTGCTTTTTGGAAGAGGTGTGAGAGGCTCATCTGTGGTGATAAAGATAAATAATGGCTCATATGTGACTTGTAAAAGACAGCGTGCTTGTTGGACGATGTGTGAGAGGCTCATATGTGGTGATAAAGAAAACTTAATGGATCACATATGACTTGCGAAAGACAGTGTGCTTGTTGGAAGAGGTGTGAGAGGCTCACATGTGGTGATAAAGATAACTTAATGGATCACATGTGACTTGAAAATGACAGTGTTCTTGTTGGAAGAGGTGTGAGAGGCTCATATGTGGTGATAAAGATAACTTCATGTACTTCGTGTGACATGGAAAAAGAGAGTGTGCTTTTTGGAAGAGGTGTGAGAGGCTCATCTGTGGTGATGTACTTGATGTGACATGGGAAAGAGAGTGTGCTTGTTGGAAGAGGTGTGAGAGGTGTGAGAGGTGTGAGAGGTGTGAGAAGTGCGAGAGGTGCGAGAGGTGACGAGATGCCGGCGGCACGTGTGTATGTGTGCGGCAGGTGGAGCCCATGTTCGTGGAGGACCACTCGCGGCAGCAGGGCCCCGACCAGGAGGGCCTGTACACGCGCTCCGCGGCGCTTAGGTTCAAGCTGGAGGAGCGCCACTTCAGGCAGCCGGGCGCCGCCGTCGAGCTGCGCTGCTCCTCCACGGTGGCCGGCCAGTCGTGGGACCGCGCCGTGCGGCCGGCGCTCGCCGACCCCAGCAACCAGAAGCTGGCGCAGGAGCGGCTCGCCAATAGCCGCGGTACGTGCGGACTGCCTCTCCGCTCGCCTCTGCCTCCTGTGCGCTCCCCCACCCTGTCTGCCAGGAGACCCTAGGCTAGGAGTTCCCGTGTTTAAACACCTCCCCTAGCACCGCAGTACGTACACCCACACTGCCCGCACTTATCTTTCAGTACTGTGCTCCGGATACTCATTGCTCACCCACCTTGTCTACCAGGAGACCCTTTTATGTGCTGAGGCTAGGAGTTCCCGTGTTTTAACACCTCCGCTAACACCACATTATGTACAGCCACACTGCCCGCACCTATCTTTCAGTACTGTGCTCCGGATACTCATTGCTCACCCACCCTGTCTACCAGGAGAACCTTTTATGCGCTGAGGCTAGGAGTTCCCGTGTTTAAACACCTCCCCTAACACCACAGTACATACAGCCACACTGCCCGCACTTATCTTTCAGTACTGTGCTCCGGATACTCATTGCTCACCCACTCTGTCCACCAGGAGACTCTAGGCTAGGAGTTCCCGAGTTTAAACACCTCCCCTAACACCACAGTATGTATAGCCACACTGCCTGCAACTATCTTTCAGAACTGTTCTCCGGATACTCATTGCTCACCCACCCGGTCTACCAGGAGACCCTAATATGCATTGGACCTCCGATACACCACAGTATGTACAGCCACAACTTACGACCTATCTTTCAGAACTGTGCTCCGGATACTCATTGCTCCCCCACCCTGTCTGCCAGGAGACCCTTCCTAGGAGTTGACGTATTTACAAATCTCCCCTAACACCACAGTATATACAACCACACTGCCTGCACCTATATTTCGGTACTGTTCTTCGGATACTCATTGCTCACCCACCCTGTCTACCAGGAGAACCTTTTATGCACTGAGGCTAGGAGTTCCCATGTTAAAACACCTCCCCTAACACCACAGTATGTATAGCCAAACTGCCTGCACCTATCTTTCGGTACTGTGCTCCGGATACTCATTGCTCACACACCCTGTCTACCAGGAGACTCTAGGCTAGGAGTTCCCGAGTTTAAACACCTCCCCTAACACCACAGTATGTATAACCACACTGCCTGCACCTATCTTTCAGTACTGTGCTCCAGATACTCATTGCTCACCCTCCCTGTCTACCAGGTGACTCTAGGCTAGGAGTTAACGTGTTTAAACACCTCCCCTAACACCACAGTATGTATAGCCACACTGCCTGCACCTATCTTTCGATAATGTTCTCTGGATACTCATTGCTCACCCACCCTGTCTACCAGGTGACTCTAGGCTAGGAGTTCCCGAGTTTAAACACCTCCCCTAACACCACATTATGTACATCCACACTGCCTCCACCTATCTTTCGGTACTGTGCTCCAGGTACTTATTGCGCATCCACCCTGTCTACCAGGAGACCCTAGGCTAGGAGTTCCCATGTTTAACACCTTCCCTAACATCACAGTACGTACAACCACATGGCTTACGACCTATCATTTAGTACCTTGCTCCGGATAACATTGCTTAACTATCTAGCCAACCAGTAGACCTAACTGTGCGCTGTCACGGAATGTTTACCTGTTAAATACCTTCGCCAGCACACTGTCAACGAACTCTCAGTTCTGTGCAATGGATACACCTCGTTTAACCCTCCTGCCTTCTAGGAGACCTAACTATGCACTGATACCGGTTGTTTACAATTTTTAATACCTCCACCAACACCACAGTACGCTCGACCATGCTGTCTGTGGTTTCTCTTTCGGGCCTGTGCTTCGGTCTCGTCTTGCTTAACACCAGGTGACATA
This sequence comes from Bacillus rossius redtenbacheri, assembly GCF_032445375.1. Lineage (NCBI taxonomy): Eukaryota > Metazoa > Arthropoda > Insecta > Phasmatodea > Bacillidae > Bacillus > Bacillus rossius. The sequence continues at coordinate 29,409,293 of NC_086338.1, read as the reverse complement.
ACTGAGCACTGATACAGAATGCTTATGTGTTAAATACCTCCACTAACCACTATAATATGTCCAAACAACCACATCGTACACGACCTCTCCGGTCGCAATACTGTGCTACTGATATCCCTTGCTTAACCATACTGTATTTCTGTACAGTAGCACAGAGTGTTAACATGTTAGATATCTTCAAAAACCATTGCAGTATGGCCAACATCATAAACGACCTATGCATCCACAGTCGTGTGCTCCTGGTACTCCTTACATAACCAGCCTGCCTACCAGGATATCTAACTGTACACTTAGATATGATGTTTACATGTGGGCAACTCCGCCAACTACCACACTTAAACTTTCTGCCTGAACTGACACATTGTTTTCACAATTAACATATCCCCACTAACCACCACGTAACGTCCAGCCACATTTTCTACGACTTCTCTGTTAGTAATGTGCTCCGGATATTTCCTGCTTAAACATTCTGCCTACCAGGAGACCCAACTATGCATCGTCCGTGACCTCGTTCATCTACCACCCTATACCTAGGATATTTTCCCACATTCCAGTCTATATGGAGAACCAAATATTCACTTGCACAGTACGGGGTTTTTTGTTTGAAGTACTTTGAAAATGACAGCGGTTCGTCCGATGCAAAATGAGTTAAACTAGTGTGATGCTTAAGTCTCCGAGTTTAACATGTTAAATACTTTCATACAACAGCAACGGTGTGTGACCACATCATCTGAAACCACTTCGCCCACCACCATTTGCTCTGGATACTCTTGCAACTTGGGACATGCAAACACAAATTGCATGAAATGGATCATTACTTTTCCGTGCCTTGCCACGCGGCTTCTTCCAACAGCTGCAAAATCTCCGACTCCGGGGTTAGGCTGTGAATTTCATGTCTCGCAAGATAATTTTCTTGCCTGCCTAGTTTAGCGACTGACTGTCCAAATCTTTACGTTTGACAATGTGCATTTGATCCAAAGTACTTCGAGCTTGATCTGTTTGTACTTGGAAATTATTTCGTGTTTATTCGTAAAATTATATTTTCTCATTAATAAGGCTTAAATACTGGCTTCATGTTAAAAAAATAACAAATGTGAGGTCAAGATTTGGAAATTGCATTATCGTCGCCATTCTTATCTTCGTCAATCACCATATTGATATTGCATATGTACACATTGTTGATCTATGGCTCTCTAAGTCTGTGTTCTCACACCATTGGCTAAGCGCATCACCTTCAATGTGTATTTTTTTTATTTCTACACAATTTAAATTTTCACGGTTGTCTGATGAACGACTTCTTATCAACTGCCTTTTCTGAAAGCTGTCTGTCGGCTAGCGTTATTGTCGATCATGCAGCCATTTTGGATACATGCCTGTCGATGAGCTGCCTTGACGCTAGCTGTCGCTTTGCATAAGCTCCTGTCGGTCAGTTGCGGTTTCAGACAGTTGCCACACAGAGAGATGATTGTCGGACCGCTTCCTGTTTAACAGCTGCCTATCGATCGGCTATCGCGTTCCCCTTCTAGCCACACTGGCTGCGTGTCCTTTTTATCCCCTATACCGTAATCCTGATTTTTATTTTCAGCCTGCGACATGCTATAACGTCCTGCCTATGTGGTGATTGAACCATGCATCGATTATTCCAATGCGTCCACTTACACTGTCCTTGGTCGTGCCCGTACAGGGGGTCATCTGTGATGTTCAGATAACTTTATGAATTTTACTAAAATATTAAATACTCATATAGTAAATAATTTTTTAGTAAATATGAGTACATTTTTTATTTTCAATTTATAAACAAAAAAGTCACAAAAATAGTTTCTACAACAGGCAGAGATGAAATTAGCATTATAATTGTATAATTTCACACAATCCCCCCCCCCCTCGAAATAAGAAATCCCAGTTGTATTATTGTTAGTTGCTCCAACGTTAGACTATTTTATAGTTTAATATATTAATTGTCATAAATAGATAAAATATTCGTGGAGGAGTTACATTTAGGGGACTTTTTAAGCCCGGTTTTCAAATTTTTAAGATTTTTCACGAAATTGAAGTGCACATTAAATTATGAACTCAGTAAAATCTATTGGTACATAATATATTTTTTTAATAACGTGTTTGTTTTGGAATGCCATTGACTTTTAAATTGCTGAATGGTAGACGTGTTTGGTGCCACGTACACGGGCACAAGAATCGTTCACTCAGTAACAGATTGATGTTCCCAACATTGAACGCTTATTTTACATAGAAATATAAAATATTATGTCACTCTTTAGAGAGTTGGATAATTATTTAGTTAAAATTTTCCAGCACATTTTATCTCCTGAGTTTTACTGTAAGAAATATTGGTGTTTGTGACATTTTTTTTAAAATTAGTACTTCGCCGAATTACAATTTTGAATTACGTTAAATATATGACTCTTGGAGAGCTAACTGTTAAAATATTGTTCCTTATGCCATACAACAAGTAATTTAAAAAGGTAACAATTTGGCAGATGCCTGGAAAGAGTGAAAATATCACATTTCCATCGCCCCGTTGCAATCCTGTTTCCGAAAGGAATGCAGAGAGGTGGCACACAGGATCGCAATACAGAAGACACGGCAGTAAGGCCATTTGGTTTTCGGTGTTCCTTGTTTCCTAGAAATAACGCCAGTAAAATGCTAGGATATTTTCATATTATAGAACAAGGCCGATTACTCCCCAATTTTAATCACTGTGATCATATAAGTAAGAAACTAACGTCAACAAACTGGCTCAACATGTATCACAGACGGCAGTTTCACTTAATTGCCTAACTAAAAATATTCATTTTAGAGCATCACCAAGTTTTTTTTGTATTCTGGGTAACATTCCCAGTTCGCCTTGATGGGAGGCATACCTCTCTATCGCTTTACCTCTTTTTTTCCCTGTTGGAGGATTAGGAAAATTTTTCACGAGCCTACGTTGTTTATTTGCTGCGAACACGGGCGTACGCAAGGGAGGGTGTTGATGGGAGAACACTTTTCCCCACCCCCTCTCATCGGTCATTTTGAAATCCTGTAAAAATCTATCATTCCAAGAAAAAAGGAGAAAAAAAATCAACCAGAAGGCAACGAGGTTCTATTCTCTCTCTTTTTTCCTCCCCTCCCCTCCTTTATCATTTTAAATTTTGAATACGCTCGTGGTTGCGAAACATGTCGTTTACAAGTTTCAGTTCCGTTTCGAAGTAAAGTGCCCTGATGATTTCAGCTCCATATTTATATATGAAACAAACTGATACTCGTATTATAATAACAGTTAAGTAGTAGGAAGAAGTTTAATATCAAATATGTTTGTATTAATTTAAAATTGTATTCAAATATTAGTCTGGAAACGAAGGTAATATATGCAACTTCCTAAAGTTCTCACTACTGAGGTCCGTGTCACCGTCAATGTATTTGTAAATAGGTGTACAAGGAAGGCATTTACGTAAGAAGCTTTGGTTTTATAAGGATGATAATATCGTATTATACGAGTTTTGTTAATAAGGTCCGTTTAATCATTAAAAAAAGAAAATATTGAGAAAAATATTTCATTAACAGTTTTAGATTAAAACATATCTACTTCATTTTTTTTTCACATAATCAACAGTCAGTTCTAAGCACTTATCGTAACGCTGCACCAGTTTATTTAACCCCTCTGCATGGTAAATAAACCAGCTAGGAAACGCGGCTACTCGCAGTGCAGACGAGTGAAGCGGGAAGCCCGCACACAGGGGCAGTTATCGTAGCCTCCCAGTCCCCGCAAAACATCCAGCTGATGACATCTTCGCCAGTCACACGCCAGGCAGGCATGGCTGCTCGTCAGCAACCCCAGGTCACAAGCAGAGCGAGGTCAGACGTGTGAGGACGGGCCTTGTGATTAGAATTTTGTGTAAAAAATATTCTTCACCAGCCCCTGTGTAATACCCCTGTTTGTGGGCTGCCCGCTTCGCTTGTTTGAACTGCGGGTAGCCGCGCTTCCTGGCGCGTGTCTCGCCTGCTCTCTTCGGCGATCCGACAGACTGGCTGCTGTTGTTACTCCTTGCTGTTTGCTGGACTGTCTCTGAAGATGTTGCCACGGCCTTTTTCTGGGTGACTACGAACGGTCCGTCATCAAGC